>NC_089776.1:14597917-14687917 GCF_040412425.1 Macrobrachium rosenbergii
CCAAAATATAGCATGGAGTCTGAACATAACTTCCTGTTTCAACAGAAGTTGAGCAAATATGGAGACTCTCTTTCGACTGGCGTCTTGTCGAAATAATCTGGAGAATTTATCTGGAGTATTTATTTAGAGAATTTGTCTTGAGCATTAATTGCGCAAAGCTAGTCAAAATGAATTCTGCGAAATGAAGCGTCAATATAAAAATCTGAATATAAAATATAAATATCGGGAACGACCAAAAAGTAAATAGTCGTTTTTATAAAGTTCCCTAAATAAGATAGAAAATGAAGGTAAATTCAAGAATTAAAAGTTAAGGAACATTGTGGTCTCTTTTCGTCGTTTGTTGCAAACAAATAAATCATTGTTATTAAGATAAGTCGCACACAATTTGTGGGTTTGTTCCTTCTTCATTTGAAAATAGTTCAAAATGACTTTTACCAGTTAAAGGTGATCGTGAAAGCTACCTTGACTTATCGTGACGGTAGAGAAAGCCAAAAGAAATTAGCCAAAATCTGATGTACAACAAGATGAAATCTATATGGATATTTAGAATGACCTCAAAACATTTTTCCTTCTTTAAATCTCTTCGCAAAATCCTGCTGTGTTTTTTTTTTTCTGTAAAAAACCTCTGAAAGTGATTTCTCTTCTGTGTTTATGATGACATTTCTCGAGAATTACGAAGGCAGCATAAGAGTGAGATACCTCATCAAAGATTAATATGAAACTGAGAAGCTAAATAAATGCGCTATAAAACTTTGAAATGTAACTTACGAGCAATGAACCGATTGATTGATTGATTTATAGATTTCAGGCATACACGCCAAGCACTGGGGCGACTAAGGCCATTCAGCGCTGATACGGAAATTGACAGTGAAAGTTTGAAAGGTGTAACAGGAGGAAAACCTCGCTGTTGCACTATGAATCAATTTTTAGGAGAGGGTGGACAGTAAGATGGAAGAAAGAGAATATGAACGGAGGTACAGTAAAAGGAATGAAAGCGATTGCAGCTAGGGGCCGAAGGGACTCTGCAAAGACCCTTAAGTAATGCCTACATTGCACCGCATGAGGTGCACTGGCGGCACTACTCCCCTATGGGGGAGGAATGAACTGAGAGTTGGATCTTAAATAATGGAATTTAAGGGGGAGGGGGGAGGAAGGAAGAAGCAGAGATAAATGCTTCAAGTACCATAACAAGCTAAAAACTGAGACAGAAAAGAGGAAACTTTTGGGAAAACAGGAATGCTTTGATGAAAATCGAAAAGGAGAACATTTTTATTGCTCTGTCTAATAAAATGGCTTAAAACGATAGACCATAGGACCCAAACGCAATGGCAGCAATGAAGCTTATATTCTTAGCGAACAACAAGGTAACGATTTCTTAGGAAATGTGTTGTGTGGTAATTACATTAAAAATGGGTCTTAATATAAAATTGTGGCCTTTTTTATTTCTTGTGTTCTTACAAGAACTTTTAAAAGTAACAGTACAAAGAGAATGAAAGTAAGAAAAGGAAAAGACTACTGATATTCAGTATTCACAAAATACCACACACACACACACACACACAAAACGTAAAGACAGACACACACACATACATATATATATATATATATATATATATATATATATATATATATATATATATATATATATATATATATATATATATATATATATATATATATATATATATATGTGTATATATGTGTATATATATGCTACAAGGTGACAAACATATTTTCTCTTGACACAACAAACAAACTTACAGCCTCTACAGCAGTCTCCATATCACCTAAGTCCCTTTGGGACAAAACATATAAAAGTTTTATTTTATTCCCTTACAACAGGCCGAGTTGTTCCTGAATGAATGCCGAGTGGAAAGAATTTGGACAATGGAGCTATAGCTGGCCATTCTTTGTGACTTGTGACCCGCAGTTATGTTCACTTGTTAGAGACGTTGTATGTGGGAAATATTTCTCTGCGGGTGTTGGATGTTGTTGCCAAAAGAAGGCATTTTATACAGGAGTAACAGGGATTTTGAAGTTGTCTTTACGTCTGTGAATTGAGTAATGACTGGTTGGTTAGATACATTCAGAATTATTCTCAATTTGCATTAATGGCACAGATATAGAAGTAGGAAGTAAATATTTCTTACTTAGGGAAAAACTGTAAAATCATGTTCTAAGTATCCAGAACACTGTAAAATCCTGTTCTAGATGTGGAGAACAACTGTAAAATCCTGTTCTATGTATACAGAACAATTATCAAATCATGTTCTAAGTATACAGAACAACTGTAAAATCGTGTTTTAAGTATACAGAAAAACTGCAAAATCATGTTCTAAGTACACAGAAAAACTGTGAAATCCTGTTCTAAGAATACAGAAAACTGGGTATTGCTTACCTTAATAGACGATATTTCTTAAATGTTTCACAAGAATAACAGTCTGTTTGCCAACAAAGCCTAAAAACACATCAATATTTCCCAAAAGGAACAATCTCTCTCTCTCTCTCTCTCTCTCTCTCTCTAGAGTCAGAAATAAACGTTTATTAGAAATGGGTTCTCACCTCCATTGTGGCCACGAAAGTTCTCGAAAGTTGCAAATCCATCTGCCATTATCGCACTCGCTTTTAATTACGGTGGGGACTCGGAAACCTCGACAGAGAATCGTCGACCTGAATTCTCCAAATGCCTCTTGTGAGAGGCAAACTTCTGGTTGCTCTCGATATTTTTACTTTTATTGGTAGTAATGAAGTCACTTCTTTGTAATAGCTCTCCTTGTTTGCTTTTAATGGTAGAAAATGAAGTAATTTTGATCTAACAGTTCTCCACTTTGTATAGTAGTAAAAGTAATAGTGGTAGTAGTGATGAAGTTATTTCTTTGTAAAGGCTCTATTTTTATAGTGATAATTTTAGTATTAACAATAGTTTAGTTATATCTTTGTAAAAGCGCTCCCTATTTTTATAGTAGTAATGACAGAGTGTAGTAAAACTGAAGTTATTTCCTTGTAAAAAACGGTAGTAACAGCTGTCTTTTTAGTAATCTGTAAAAGAAAACTATTGTGCCGGCTTTGTCCGTAAGTCGGCACTTTTTCTGTTTGCGATTCTTCTGTTCGCACTTTTTCTGTCCGCCCTCAGATCTTAAAGACTACTGGGGCTAGAGGGCTGCAAATTGGTATGTTGATCATCCATCCTCCAATCATCAAACATGCCAAATTGCAGCTCTCTAGCCTCAGTAGTTTTTATTTTATTTAAGGTTAAAGTTAGCCATAATCGTGCATCTGGCAACGATTTAGGACAGGCCACCACCGGGCCGTGGTTGAAGTTCCATTGGCGGCTCATTCAGCATTATACCGAGACCACCGAAAGATTGATCTATTTTCGGTGACCTTGATTATACGCTGCACAGAAAACTCGATTGCGCATTTGTTACTTTTATAATAGTAATGGAATAGTAGTAGTAGTAGTATTAGTAGTAGTAGTAGTAGTAGTCGTAGTAGTAATGAGGTCAATACCTTGTAACGGACTTTTTGTATAGTAGTAATGGAGGAGTAGCAATAGTAATAAGGCCAATTCCTTGTAACAATTCCCATTTTGTAAAACAGTAACGGTATAGTTGTGGCAGTAGTAGTAATAAGGTCCATTCCTTGTAACAGCTCTCTTTTTGTATAGTAGCCAAGGTTGAGTAGTAGTACTATGAGGTCAATTCTTTGTAAGAGCTCTCTTTTTGTATGGTCGTAATAGTAGAGCGGTATTAGTAATAAATTCATTTCTCTCTCTCTCTCTCTCTCTCTCTCTCTCTCTCTCTCTCTCTCTATGTACAGAACTAACCAAATATCAATATAGTCATATTATGTCTTCCTTGCCATGTCGAAAGAAAAGCTCCAAGCGCCTTTTTATCTAATTATCTATTTTTCTTTATATCCCTTCTTCCTTTCACGTGCTTTAAAAGCCCAAACCCGCCCGAAATAACAAGGAATAAATTAATAAATATATAAAATCGCGTAAAAGTGTAAAACTTGTTGGGAAGAGCGACTCGTCAGATAAAATTAGCTAAATGTAAATCAGTCTTGGAAATTTATAGAAGACTTTGCTGTGGGAGTCTGATTAAAAGAAACATCTTCGTCATGAAATTTATATATAAAAGAGTTTGTGCGTCGTCTCTTCACGGGATTTCTTTAAAAAAAAAAAAAAAAAGCTGCGTCTTTTTAATCAAGCAAGAAAAACAAAAATTTTTTTCTTGGATGAGTTGATTAAAACAACATCATTAAATGCCTCTTGGCGCTCTGAAAGTTTGGGATAAAAATGAGTTCTCTTATTTTCTTAGAAGAGGGATATAAGTAATGCAGAGTCTGAGTAATTATACGTACTTTTTCAAGTGTTCGCTGTAAATATTTGCTCGTCTTTCATAAACTCAAAAGAAAATAAGATATAATGATGGGAACTGTATGATCTTTCGTACGTAGTATGGAGAGAAAATAAGAGAGAAAAGATTAATAAATTTTTTTTTAAAACTGTAAATAAGTTCAGGGAACAAAATATTAAAACGAATAAAAATATGACAGAAAATAAACGAAATCTGTAAAATACCGACGAAATTCTTTAAATTTCTCCAAAGAGGAAAAAAATAACAATGGAATCTTATGAATGAAGGACTGACAATACAAATTCTAAGTAAACTTTGCACTTAAGGAGAGTCAACTTCAATGTTTTTCGTTTTTTGGCTAGAAGAATAAAGCATAAAGTTGTACTTTCGTTTAAATAAAAGACACTTGGGCTACAATGGTTATTTCTCTCTCTCTCTCTCTCTCTCTCCTCTCTCTCTCTCTCTCTCTCTCTCTCTCTCTTGGAGTGATGACTCCAGGTGTTTACCTCAAAGTTCCTACCAAAATTGCTCTCTTGTCCCTTCTGTGAAACTAACGTTAACTGTCAATCCCAGTCAGGAAGTACCTTCGGTATCTTTAATCCCTTTCTATCTGCCATATGAAGAGCCTTGATATCCGACCCACAATTCGGCCATTAGGACATACCCAAATATTAAGACAGAATTTCTGGAGTACGAATTGTCTGACAACCCCCAATCTCAATTTTGAAAACCTTACAAAGTCTCTTTTGTTCCTTTCACTGTATTTGGATTTTTTTACGCTTCAGTTTTGGATTTTGTTACGCTTCGGTTTTGGATTTTGTTACGCTTCGGTTTTGGATTTTGTTACGCTTCAGTTTTGGATTTTGTTACGCTTCAGTTTTATAGTCCAAATCAAGCTAAAATAAAATCATTACTCAAAAAATTTCATTCATATTTCAGCTCTGAAAATCTTAGTAAATCATTCCTATATACTTTGACATAACCTCTTAATTCAATGAATTTAAGAACTGTTGTGTCAAAGTGCTAAACCACCAAGAACGAGAGAGAGAGAGAGAGAGAGAGAGAGAGAGAGAGAGAGAGAGAGAGAGAGAGAGAGAGAGAGAGAGAGAGAGATTGGGCAATTCATGATTCGGCTGTCACTGGTCGACAACATCGAACGACACAAGCGCTTAAAAATCTAGCTTAAATTACATAGCTCACGAAACTCCAACTTTTGGTAAGTAAAGTTTGAGTGTACTGGTCTAATACTTAAGTAAAATTATGAGTCTCATAAGTCCAAGTCAGAATATCGTAGGCGTGTAAACTTGCATCCGTTCCCGTCCCTTCTAACAAGTAAAGTTTTAATTTCCCGATTGCTCTTAGTGTCAGATAAAATCTCTTACAAGCTTTTAATAGATCGTGTTTTTAGGGAGGTTAAAAAAAAAAAGAGTGGGTGTCATTTTTCTCTGTCACTCTTTAGCCTTAATTGTAGGATTTTGCCTGATTTTAATTCAGCGCTTCGTTCAAGAGCTTTAGATTTGTCAGAATTGAAAATGGATAGTTTTCACTTTTGCACTCTGAAGTGAAAAGAAATGTATGAGGCTATACAGCTAGCTACTGTACTTATATACTATAGTGTGTGCTATATTTGATGCAGTGGTGGCAGTCGAGAGGACTGGGGTTCAAATCCCGCTGCTCACTGGTGGCTTGGGGATGGCATCATTGCATAAACCAGGTGGCCCGCCAACCTAGCGGTCTGAAAACTCGAGAGGGTTAGTGAGAAAATAGGTACCAGCCCTCGGGCTGGGGGGTTAAACTGTGGGCCTAGCGACAAACTGGCCACATGTCTTAAGCAACGGGACTTCTCCCTCACTGGCTGTTGGCCTAAGAAACCGGAGTTCAGTGCCAGCCCTATGAGTCTTGTGAGGCTATATTATGATAGAAAAGAAAGTTGTTTATAATTATTTACTGTTACAAATACCAGTAATTATTATAAATTATTCAGCATAGCATATTACTGAGATTTTATCGTCAGCTCTTGGAATTAACATCTCACCTAAAAACAAAACGAGCACGCAGTAATATGACTAATTTGATACATCTGATAAAATTCAATGCTTGAGCAAATTAAGTCAAGAACATGTTTCCAAAAAAGAAGCCAATGAAATTTCAAGTTAAATTACACAAGGACACATACATTGGATATCCATTTGTAAATGAAATCACGTCGGCCGCCATTATAATGATACGAACATCTCCCACACCTATGATTAATGAGGGCGCCCGGGGGGGGGCGGGCTCCGAAAGTTAAATTACTTTCCTCTTTGTATGTGTTGCCAGTCGTTGGTTCTCAGAGCTATTGAAGACTTGAAGAAGGAACGCAATATTAAGAAGGCTAATTGTCATGATTTCACCTTCTCTTTTCCATTTTCTTCTTTACAATCCCTTGCTCTCTTCAGGCCTGGGCTACAAGCTGGTTTAATTGTAGAACTCCAAAAAATTATTGACAATTTTCTATTTGTTGATGGTGCTTGGGTCCAGACCCCGGTGGTAAAATGATTGCATTTTCAAGTGGAGAGTGGAAAAATGATTACGTTTCCAAATTGAGAGTGAAAAGTGATTACACTTTCAAATGGACAGGGAACGAATTATTACATTTCTAAATGGAAACTGACAAAAATGGTTGCCAGGCATTTATTACCGCTTTTAAAATATGGTCTAAATAATAGAAGATACGTGAGTGCATTCCTCTTGAAATCATATTTCATTAAGACATATCAATAATCTCCCTTATTGATGAAACACATTTGGAACTTCTTACCTAAATCATGAGACTGAATATGCCCTAATTTAAATCACTTGTGGTTATTTGTGTAATGAGCTTTTAAATATGTGTAATAGTAACCCCATTGAGACTCTCTCTCTCTCTCTCTCTGTCACACACACACTATTCTACGGTTCAGACTCTCTATCCCAACCAGCACTTAGACCACGTCTTCCTCCTCCTCCTCTCTCTCTCTCTCTCTCTCTCTCTCTCTCTCTCTCTCTCTCTCTCTCTCTCTCTCTCTCTCTCTCTCGCCGGGCTACAGCTTTCAAAATGGGAGAAAATACCCTCTAAGAAATACAAGAGACGTTTCAGAAAAGATTTCAGCAACGCTTTAGAAGGTCAAAAGGGGGAAACTAAGAAAAACTCAGCAAGTGATAAAATCTACTAGACGAAAATACCAGACGGAATGAAAAATATTTGCCGTCGAACTGGAATGTTTTCTGAAGAGGGTATTCCTCGTATTTCTGAAATACCGCGGTTTCTTTAGTTGTTTTATAAGCCTTTTAATTGTGAACAAGCCTTATTGTTCACTTATTTTAATGTATTTTGAAAGAGAATCAGGATTTGGGAGACAATAAGTCCTGTAGATTGTAATTCCAAGAAATAGCTTTAAAAAATCTTTTGGAAGACTTTCAGTGAACAAGCCTTATTATTCAATTATTTTAATGGCTTTTGAATGAGAACCAGGATTTGGAAGACAATAAGTCCTGTAGATTGAAATTCCAAGAAATAGCTTTAAAAAAAACTTTTAGAAGACTTTCAGTCAACTAACTACATCTGGATTAATAGTCAGTATCTGTACAGCATTCACTGTTTACAGAAATAACAAAATAACATGATATAGATAAGTGTCAGGAAAAGAAGATGAAATCATTACTCTCTCACCAGGAGGAATCTTAGAAATTTATGGGTGACCCTCGTGAGTACATGAACAACTTTTATTAAGGATTCATTTGCATTGAAATTGAATTTACTTTTGTCTGCTTCTTTCAGTCCAACGAAGTGTCAAACCCCTTGACAAGATTAAATCTTTAGGTGATTGTACTGAGCAGTTCTTTTGGAAAAGTACAAACAGTAAATGAATGTTAATCGCCATCCCGTTTTGTTGAAAGTATTATCAGTCAATGCACACAATTGACGTGTTTGTCAAGACATGGAATCCCTCACCTTTCAAAGTTTTAGGAAGAGAGAGAGAGATTTCTCGTCTAAGAAACTAGAGAGAGAATGATAAGATTTGTATGAGAGAGATAGAATAATTCAATATTCATATGAATAGAGAGAAAAATAAGAGGAGAATACGACCGGTTTTCGATTTCTTTCAAGTCATTGAAGGAAACTAATGACGCATATATGATAAAGATTTGTTTGTATGTATATATATTTGTGATACCTCACACTCTGATTCTATGTAATAATTTAATATTCATATGAATATATATATATATATATATATATAAATATCATATGATAATAATATATATATATATATATATATATATATATATATATATATATATATATATATATATATGTATATATATATGTGTGTACGTACGCATGTACTGTATGTATATACTTTATATATGCCTATGACCATATTTAATAATTTGATATATGCACTAATGTACACACTCATTCACAGTAACTGCATACGCACAAAGTCGTTCCGTGTTGACAAATATTTTCTTTTTGGGGTTATTCATACGACAATACTTTCGACCTTGGGGATGCCTTAAAAAAAAAACTTATTCACAAAACCAAACTGCTTGAAGGCAGAAATAGCGGCTGTGTTTGGAAAGAACTAATCTGCGTAAAAGGTTGGCTTGGCTTAACTCTGTTGCTGTCAGTCATAACTGTCTGATATTTGCACTGGAGAAAGTTGCCAGTTTTTTTTTTTTTTTTTTTTAGAAAATGCAGCCCAGATTAACAAAAGGAGTTTGTGGAACTGAAGTTTAATGTCATGCAGTTCATAATGTTATTAGATTTAGTGGTAACTGTCGAACTGAACAAATGTAAACTCGAAGGTATTTGAAACGGCAAAATTATGGCAAAAAAAAAAAAAAAAAAAAATTTTGTTTGAAAATCGGTCTTCGCGATCAAATTAAATACACACTCTTCAGGAAGCAGCGAAAGCACTTGAGTATTCATCTAGGAAAGTTTCATTGTCAAGAATCATCCACCTTTCTAATTTAGGCTAACTGAGAATCTCGTTGGAGACCTGAGCTAATTATTTCTCAGGATTCTGCGTCCTCATCTCAGTGATATGACGAATTTTAAGTATCGTCTTCATGAAGCCATTTAGGCTAATCACGTGGCGTGAAGTATTTCAAAACGGGAGAATTTTATTATGAACATCGTGTCAAGATGCTAAACAGCATTCATTGTTTAATGTCTATGTCTTGTATATGTCTATGTTTATGTGTAAAAACATTTATTCAGAACTGGCATTCCTATGTATTTGCTAAGCCCTTCATGAATCACTGACAACTTACTTCGCCCTAGAATAATAGGCACCTTACTCTTAAAGCTGTCAGCTCTCGTATCAGAAATAATGTAAATTTTAAAGAAGTTAATTTATCAAGAATATGCCTTTTTTTCCTAAAAAAAATTATCATAAAAAATTATGTACATACCTTTTCCAGTACTAATTTTCCCTTACATCCCAAATTGTAACACATTATTAAAATTATTATTATTGTTATTATTATTCAGAAGATGAACCGCTATTCATGTGGAACAAGCCCACTGGAGCCACTGATTTGAAATTCAAGCTTCCAAAGGATATTATGGTGTTCATTTGAAAGAAGCAACAGAAGGTAATGGGAAATACAGAAAGATCATTTGTTAGAAAAATAAACAATTTATTGAATAAAACAAAAATGTGCATAAATGATTAAAGTACAAGGAGAATTGCTTTACGGAAGTAATGCATTGCATCTTCGCTTGAACTATCGGGAAATTATGTTTTAGAAACCGAATAAAAAAAAATGTTTTCCCACTCAGGAACGCCCACCGAAAGAGGGCAAAAACGTTTCCCATATTTTGACTGTCGACGGTAAGTGAGCTGGAGTGAATTTTATTTCGTCTATTTTTCCACCTTATCTCTCTCTATCTCTCTCTCTCTCTCTCCCGCCCTGTTTTCGCCGCAGTTTTAAACCGTCCTTTTGCCAGACTTTATCAGGTTTTGCATCAAAAGCTAAACTGGTTTTTTTCGGCTGGTTTTTTTCCCAGGCCAGATATAAACGTTCGTGGTCACCTTTGAGGTTTTTAGGAAGTGAAAATAGTCTTGAAATTCACTAAACGTTCTGTTGCATATAACTTGAGATAGAAAAACAGGGAAATAATAATAATAATAATTGTAACAAAGATAATAATAATAATAATAATAATAATAATAATAATGATGATGATAAAATAATACTAATAATAATAATGCCAATAATAACTATTATTATTATTATTATTATTATTATTATTATTATTATTATTATTATTATTATTATTATCTCCCTGTTTTTCTATCTCAAGATATATGCAACAGAACGTTTAGTGAATTCCAAGACTATACTAATAATAATAATGCCAATAATAACAATATTATTATTATTATTATTATTATTATTATTATATTATTATTATTATTATTATTATTATTATTATTATTGTCAGGCATTCTCTCCGGAGAGTAAACGCCAAAAGAATCTTCTCTAAAGGGGTTTTGAGCGGCTGCCCCGCAAGTTACAACTGTTCTCAAATGAATGAGTAAATGAGTGCGTGGGGTGAGTAAGATAGTTAAATAAATGAAAGAGAAAGTTTTTCTCAAGATAATTTGAAAGTCGGGTTAAAATGGTAAACCTGTGATTCTTAGCTCGCATTTCAAGCAGACCGTAACTATGTTAGCTGAGTAGTTTCACGGCTCCTAATTATATCTTGCTGACGACGATGTTTATAATTATACCAAGATTGGAGTCTGCACTTGCGAACTATATTTCATTCTCCTGGTTTTAAAGCCTCAGTCTTGATATTCTATCCAAATTATTTTCATGTTTATTATCTTATTGTCTCTAGTGCGGATGTGGGATCTTCTGATCTCCAAATGTTCAAGTGAGGAACAAATTCATCCTTGCTCTCTGCTACTGACACCTCATGAGTTCAGGTGTATCGGTTTTAATATCTATTCCCTCATAACTATATTATTTTTATTACCTTTTCCTATAACTCTCTCTCTCTCTCTCTCTCTCTGTGTGTGCAGGCTGATTTCCCTTTGGAGAACTTTTGGGTTTATTATAATCTGTTGACTCTGTCCATAAGCTTCCAGCTGAAGATTTAAAGAAGGAAAGAAAGTATAGGAGATGTTATATGGAGAGGTTATGTGCTGACCTGACCTCTTTTCATTCCTGCGACCATGATTCATACAAAAAAACGGGGTCACTTTCAGTAATAGGAGGGAATTTGATGTGAATTAACAAATTCACAGGCACGTGTGTTGATAAAAGACTGCATTTTTATAAGTGATAGAAACCCATAGAAATAATTTTTTTAAAAAGCCCACATTAAGTAAATAGCCTTCGATTTGTTGTTAAATGCATTATGAAAAGACTTGAGCGCTCAAGATATCATTTATATAATGGATTTAAAGTAACCATCAGGTAGACCTCAACCACTGATAAAGCTTTTTTATAATTAAAAGAAAAATATTTTCTTTTTGAAAAAAAAATTAAGAAAGATTGCTTCTGGTGTAAAGGTTTTCAATAGCCGGCATTTTCCTGGAAGTGTTCAACTCTGCAGACCTTGCTTTTGTTATGCTGTCTTGAAACAACAGTTCGACTTCAACCAGTGATAAAGCCTTTTATAATTAAAAGGAAAAATATTTTCTTTTCTTTAAAGAAAATCAAGAAAGAGGAGTTTTAGCAAAAATTTTTTTTCAATATGCAACTCTTGCCTGTTTAACTCTACAGATCTTGTTTTCGTGTTGTTATCTTGAAACAATATTTCTTAATTACCCTCTAATTTATCACATTCCCATTTGATGCTTCTTACCAGTTTATTTCGTTTATTGTTTTATTCTCCATTTATCTAATTACATGTTTTTGTTAGCGAGGTGTACAACTATCTGAGCACCCTCCACAGAGCACTCGTGCTTACAATAATTACAGATGCGTGGTTTAATGTCTGCTTTCTTAGCTACGTAACTGTACGCTCGCGGAATTGTAAGTATAATATTACATCATAAAATAATTTCAAATATGTTTTCACTGAAGACTTTGACAAAAGGCTATTGTTTAATATTATTATCTACTTTAGAACTTGTACAAATAGTGTTAAGATTTACTTATGACAGGCTAAAACAGAAAGAGATAAATAAAAACAGGTTTAATCCTTTTAAGTTGCAATTACAAAAAAAAAAAATTACGAAAGGATCGTAATTATTTTGTACTTCCACAAATGATTTATACATTGGAGATAAAGATGCTGTTTTTGACTGAAAATTCTTCATCTGTAATGCGAAATATTTGTTCCACATTCTTTCAATCTGAAAAGTATTGAAGCTGAATTCAGAGATTTTGTTTTGATAATGTTTGACAAAAATCCTTGTACCTCAACCAAGATAAATATAATCCATTATAAGAGTACTATCATACATGTCTTTTTCTGATTTTTATTACCGAGTTCATCCGTACATTAAAAATATCCAGGAGTTATTTTCATTTCACAGCAAAGCGAACAACCGATACTATTCCAGAAATATGGAAAGTATTCTGACATGCAATAAAAATGAAGTTTTCAATCCCTACTGCAATAAATAAAGGAAAACTATAGCGATTAACACGCGCTTTGAGAAATGTTCGATACAGCAGAGCGTGAATGTAATATTTTGGATATTACAGCCAAAAGGTCTTTTTCAGATTTTACAGACGATGGTTACGTAACATACCTTCTGCGCTGAAATGTTTGTTCCGTTTTCGTCTGGAAACACGACGCTGTGAGCTCTATTTAAAACCTTCGTTCAAATTGTCCTTTTATTATTACCTGTTTATTTATTGTGTTTTCATCTATTTATTTATTAGTTGCTCTGTTTTCTTTCTTTTCTAATAACTGGTCTCTTTTCGTTCTGTTACTTCTTTCAAATGAACACAAGTTTCCTTGAGGGATTCAATTTCAAGTCCATGGCCTCTGTGGTGGGCTTGTTCCGTATGAATAGGGGTTTATCTTTTGGAATAATAATAATAATAATAATAATAATAATAATAATAATAATAATAATAATAATAATAATAATAATAATAATAATAATAATAATACGATTAAAGTTACAAATTTTAGTTAATTAGGTTGGTTACCGAACGCGTAGCAGACATCGTTATAAAATTCTAGCCACTTGAAGCTACCGGAATTTTAGAAAGCAAATGTCAGTCGCAGGCAATTGCTCACAAAAGATCAGGTAGGGTTAATTAATTTATATGAAGTACTGCTTTTCAACTGGGTTTCAACTACTTTTCAACTTACAACTGCTTTCCAACTTACAGCTGCTTTTAAACTACAACTGCTCTCCAACTGCTTTCCAGCTTACAACTGCTTTCCAACTTACAGCTGCTTTTAAACTACAACTGCTCTCCAACTGCTTTCCAGCTTACAACTGCTTTCCAACTTACAGCTGCTTTTCATCTACTTTACAACTGCTTTCCAACTTACAGCTGTTTTTCATCTACTTTACAACTGCTTTCCAATTTACAGCTGCTTTTCAGGTACATTGCAACTGTTCTCCAAATGATTTCCAACTTACAGCTGCTTTTCAACTGCTCTCTAACTTACAACTGCTTGCCAACTGCTTTCCAGCTGGTCTCCAACTGCTTGCCAACTATTTTCCAATTTACAACTACTTTCCAAATACTTTCCAATTGTTTTCCAACTTACAACTGTTTTTCAGCTCATAAATGCTTTGCAACTACTTTACAACTGTTCTCAAACAGCTTTCCAACCACTTAACAACTGCTTTCTAACTGCCATCCAACTGTTTTCCAATTGCCTTCTAACTGCTTGTCAAAAGCTTTCCAAATGCCTTCCAACTGCCTTCTAACTGCTTTCCAATATATCCACGTATCTACTTCTTTATTTATCTCAAATAATATTGCACAGCTAAAAGTTCCTATCTGTTGAGTCATTTGTAAACGTCGTGACGAGTCGTGAGGCTTCCTTGAACAGTCGTAGCTGTCTTGATATAATGGATGACGTCAGATGCTAACTATTCGGTACTTAGCGAGACTATTGTTGGTAAAGTTGCTAGCCCTACCAATCCCTACCCCGCCTGCAACTCACTATAGTCGAGTCACCATCTTGTACTTCTTTGTATGCATGTCAAGGTTCCTTTAAACATAGTATCATTTGCACTTAGATTATTATGAAGTGTCTTATTATCACGATTCAGGGATTAACTTAAGCGAAACGAGTCTTAATTACGTTCCAACTTTTCACATTTTGAAAGAAAAGAAAATACATCATGATTAAAAGCGAAAATTGGTGAAGTTATGGAAAGTTTACAGAACTGATGAAAGTCACTAATGAAGGAAGAGGATCAGTATTTTTTTTTTCTTCAGCCTACGATGTCTCCGAGATATTTTTGGGGCCTTTTTCTCTCTCATGGAGTTTAATTGGATCTACGATTATGTTCTTTCTACTGCACACTTAATTTTGAGTAAATAAGTTCAGGATCCGTCTCCTGTTAATATTAAAGCTGACAGGACTAAGAGAGAGAGAGAGAGAGAGAGAGAGAGAGAGAGAGAGAGAGAGAGAGAGAGAGAGGGGGTGAGAGTGAGCGACCCAACGAGAGAAAGAGAGAGAGAAGAGAGAAAGAGAGCGACCCACAGAGAGAGAGAGAGAGAGAGGGTGGACCCAATGAGAGAGAGAGAGAGAGAGAGAGAGAGAGAGAGAGAGAGAGAGAGAGAGAGAGAGAGAGGGGAGACCCAACGAAAGACAGAGAGAGAGAGAGAGAGAGAGAGAGAGAGAGAGAGAGCGACCCACAGAGAGAGAGTTAGAGGAGAGAAAGAGAGCGACCCACAGAGAGAGAAAGAGAGAGAGAGAGAGAGAGAGAGAGAGATGGCGACCCAAAGACAGATAGGGGGAGAGAGTGAGCGACCCAAAGAGAGAAAGAGGAGAGAAAGAGAGCGACCCACAGAGAGAGAGAGAGAGAGAGAGAGAGAGAGAAAGTCACTCTGGCATTCATCTCCAGCCTCGGTGAAATATGAAAGAACACACGAGTGTTAAAATCCCAAGCAATATTGGAAAGCAATTATGCTCCTTCAAAAGGAAAGTAGCTCTAGGGCGATATCCAGTATCCACGATAAACAGTGGTCCTTGGGAACCGCCCTTCGTGACGAGTTTTATTATTATTAATATTCTTATTCAGAAGATGAGCCCTATTCATACACAACAAACCCACAGGAGCCACTAACTTGAAATTCAAGCTTCCAAAGAATATGGTGTTCATTAGACAGAAATAACAGAATGTAATGGGCAACACAGAAAGAACTCAGCTATTATAAAAAAAATATAAATTAACAAATTAATAAATAAATAGCTAAAGATTGCAAGGACATTACAATCTTTAGCTATTTATTTATTTATTAATTTGTTCATTTAAATTTTTTTTATAATAGCTGAGTTCTTTCTGTGTTGCCCATTACATTCTGTTATTTCTATCTAGTGAACACCATATTCTTTGGAAGCTGAATTTTAAGTAAGTGGCCCCTGTGGGTTTGTTCTGCATGCAAGGAGAATTGTTTTAGGGTCGTAATGCATTGCATCTACGTCTTGAACTCTTGAAGTTCCAATCGCACGACATCCTC
The DNA here is from genome assembly GCF_040412425.1 of Macrobrachium rosenbergii. Taxonomy (NCBI): domain Eukaryota; kingdom Metazoa; phylum Arthropoda; class Malacostraca; order Decapoda; family Palaemonidae; genus Macrobrachium; species Macrobrachium rosenbergii. The sequence goes on from NC_089776.1 coordinate 14,613,928, forward strand.
AAGGAGGAACAAAGGACCTCCTTCAGAAGAGAAATGTGACGGATGGTAAATGAAAAAAGTGGGTATATAAGTACTATCCTAGTCTTGTTTTATTAAGGCTTTTGGATCGTATCAACCCTGCTCTGAGAATTTTGGCCTCTCCCTAGCTCTGAATTATTCAGAAATTTCCCAGGAAATGCTAATTTTGTTTCCCTGTTCCTTTTTTGAAATCGTCAGTAAAAATATTTATTATTATTATGATTATTCTGGCTTCATTTTTCGTCATAAATCTTTTCACCACATAGATTCAATGTGTCTCGATGTCGAACTTCTTAGTTCCAGAGGTCCTTTATTCCTCATACAGCTGGACTGAGAAGCAGTCCCCCTCAGGATTTTGTGCAACTGGAACTTCCAAAGGTCAAGCGGAGATGCAACGCATGACTAGTCTAAAAACAATTATCCTTGTATCTCAATAATTTACCTACATTTTTATTTATTAATTTGTTAATTCGTTTCTCTTTTCTAATGACTGATCTCTTCTCTCTGTATTTCTTATTACCTTCTGTTGCTTCTTTCAAATGAACACCATATTCTTTGGAAACATGAATTTTACGTCAATGGCCCATGTGAGCTTGTTCCATATGAATATGGTTTATTTTCTGATTAATAATAATATTAATTTTAATACTAAATATTTTTATTTTTCGTGTCAAAACTCTCCACACATATCCTTTCTGAATCTTGCTTTCTATCTGGCATTTCAAATTCAAAAAACTACTTTTATTCTGGAATACATAAGGCCATTACTACCCAAATTCGTTCGCCTTACCTCCCCAGAACACTTTTGATAGGTGCAATGTTAAACTTTTATCGGAGAGAGAAACTGCAACTTCCTTTCAATTCTAAATAAAAGCACACTCTCGCTCTCCTCTCCTCTTGCTTCCATGCAAATAATTGCATTCCTCGGTACTTACTTTCAATATCCATTTTCGTGCAAACAGTGCAAACAGCCGCTCCGTAAAGGGATATGTTCTCTTGAATAAGAATTCCTGGTAGTTTTAAGTAAAAATTTCGAAAAAATTCCGTAAAAACTGTTTTGTCGGCTATGTTCTTTTATGCCATGTTTGTTTTTACTATGTATGTAAATGGAAGATTTAATTTCTCAGTTTGTCCAATGGTTTTGTAGCTATAAATCTTTTATCTTTTTGTATGAACAACAATTGCAGGATTATATATATGTATATATATGTATATATATATATATATATATATATATATATATATATATATATATATGTATATATATGTATCTATATATATTTATATATATTTATATATTCATGTATGTATATATATATATATATATATATATATATATATATATATATATATATATATATATATATATATATATATATATATATTTACCAGTCGCCTCTGCATATATCTATAAGTTGTTCCTCGCCAAGCGTAGTGCTTATTCTTTCAACATATACAACAGTGCTTGCGTGGAAAACCAAAGGGTAGTATTTGTTCTTGCAATGAATAACAGTGCTTGCGTGGAAAATTTGTTTCACGCAAAGTTGAAATGAATTTCTTTTTCGGCCATGAAACACCAGGGTGCACCCAAAATCTTAACCGAAATTCGTAACATGATTTACAAATAAGTAAAAACGTTTCTCTTGTATAATAATTATGGTTAATTTGCCATTTTTTTATTAATGTTTTTCATGTTCTATATAAAAATGTTGAACTACTTACACATCTGGAGATTTGCATTAGTGATTGGTTGGAAATCAGTTAGAAGGCAGTTGGAAAGCAGTTGGAAGACAGTTGGAAGGCAGTTGGAAGTCAGTTGGAAACCAGTTGGAAGGCAGTTGGAAAGCAGTTGAAAGGCATCTGGAAAGCAATTGGAAGGCAGGCAGTTGGAAGGCAGTTGGAAAGCAGTTGGAAGGCAGTTGGAAAGCAGTTGGAAGGCAGTTGGAAAGCAGCTGAAAGGCATCTGGAAGGCAGTTGGAAAGCAGTTGGAAAGCAGTTGGAAGACAGTTAGAAAGCAGCTGGAAGGCATTTGGAAGGCAGTTGGAAAGCAGATGGAAAGCATTTGGAAAGCAGTTGGAAGGCAGAAAGCAGTTGGAAAGCAGGAATCTGTTTTTACCTAGAAAAATAACTAAAATATAGATTGACTCTCATATAACCTTTGTCTTAATAAAGTTACTCTGTTTCATAATTTCATTATATTGTGACATACTAACCGTACATTTTCGTTTACTTATAATATTGTTATTCTTGGTTATTTACGTCATCCTTCACATTTGTATAAAAGAGAGAGAGGAGGATAACAATGGAATGTGCTTCAGAATGAAAGATGAGAAGATTTTCTTTGGCAAAAAGGGGAATAACACTTTAAAAGAGAAAAGCAAAAAGAAGTATTGACAAGCTAACATTTGCAAACAAGAGAGAAGAGGATATCAAGGGACACAGATTTCTTCTTATAAAAATGAACACATCTCAGTGAAATGTGCTTCAGAACGAAAGACGAGACTTTCCTAAGTGAAATGGGAATAAAAAATGGGAATAATTTTGAGGCAGCTGTGGGAATTAAGTAAACATTTAAATCATCGCTCACTCACAAAAATGGAAGGATTTTGATCTCGACTTACGTAAAAAAATTAATTCAACCCTCTTCAGAAACAGTAGTGGCATCCTCTTCTAGGAATCCTGTGGAAATGGGAGCCTAATCGTCTTTAGCTCGTTGTAAAGGATATGATCTCAAACATCCTTGGGTTTTGTGAGGTAAGAAACTAGATAAGTGAACCAACGTAGGAAGGTTAATTTGACGAGTCTTGGAATCTTGCTGTAAATGAATGATTCTTGGAATCTGCGGCAAATGAATGATTCTTTGAATCTGCTGCAAATTAATGACAATTCTTGGAACCTTGCTGCAAATGAATGATTCTTGGAATTTACTGCAAATGAATGATTCTTATAATTTACTGCAAATGAATGATTCTTGAATCTGCTGCAAATTAATGACGATTCTTGGAGTCTGCTGCAAATTAATGACGATTCTTGGAATTTGTTGCAAATTGATGATTTTTGGAATCTTGCTGAAAATTAATGACAATTCTTGGAAACTGCTACAAATTACTGACGATTCTTCGAACCTGCTGCAAATGAAAGGAGATTCCTGGAATCTGCTGCAAATTGATGATGGTTCCTTAATGCCGGTTCTTGGAATCGATGGCAAATTAATGACGATTCCCGGAATCTTCCGCAAACTAATGATGAGTCTTGGTATTTGCTGCAGTGATGAAGATTCTTGGAATCTGCTGCTAACTGAAGATGATTTTTGGAGTCTTCTGCAAATTGACGACGATTTTTGGAATCTACGCAAATTTGTGACAATTCCTGGCGCTGCTGCAAAATAAATAAGTTTTTGGAATAGGCTGAAAATCAGTGACGACTGGAATTTCCTGCAAATTAATTACAAGACTTTGAAACTGCTAAATGAAGGATTCTTGGAATCTGTTGCAAGTTGATGACGATTCTTGGAATCTGCTACAGATAAATGATTCTTGGAATTTGTTGCAAGTTGACGAAGATTCTTGGCAACTGCTGCAAACGACTGATTCCTGGAATCTGCTGCAAATTAATGACGATTACAGAAATATGCCACAAATTTATGACAATTCTTGAAATCTAAGGAAATGAATGATTGGAATCTGCTGCTAATTAATGACGATTCTTGCAATCTGCTGCAAATCAATAACAATTCTTGGAATCTGCTGCAAATTAATGACGGTTCCTTGAATTTGCTGCAGAACAAATTACGATGCAGGCCTAATTATATATATATATATATATATATATATATATATATATATATATATATATATATATATATACATATATGTATATATATATATATACGAATATTAAGCTACAAATGTCGTTTCATATCCAATTCGCTAAATGGACTTGGTATCTACTCTAAGTGATAAGAGTATCCAAACGATATTAAACGACGTTTGTGGCTTAAAGTTTGTATATAAGATGTCACAATGATGTAAAAATTCATAAAATTTATAATATATTATATATATATATATATTATATATATATATATATATATATATATATATATATATATATATATATATATATATATATATATATATATAAATCACCACTGTATCGCATCAAAGCTTTCATAAGGTTTTCTATGACAACGCAGCTTAAAATGATTAGTCAGAAAATGGATTAGCGAAAGAATTGAATTAATTATTGTTGGGCTGTCAAGTTAAATTGATTACGTTTGCGTGAGGCTGACTTTATCACGAGAATAATTATGACGTAAGATCAAAAGAGAAGAAGTGAAGGGAATTAACGTAATTATGAAGAGGTGATAATAATTACAACATATTCGTTCTCTTTAACGACTGGTGTTTTTCGCCTAGAGAGAGTAACTGCTTACCATGTTTCTGAAGAAGCGTTATTAGGAATTTATTCCATCGAGAATGATGTTATACGTCATTTTGAAGGCAGCAATTTCACCTTTCTATGTATCTGGGGAGCCGTTATAAAGGTTTATCTACCTTCGAGAATAATATCATACGCCGAGTGGTCGACCAGCCAATCAGCGCTTTTGTTATTGTCGCGCAAGACGCAATCAGCGCCTGGGGCACTCAGCGTGTTTGCTGGGCAATTAAACAACTTTATAGCTATTATCGGCGTTAATTTTGATTATCGAGGGGCAATACTACTAGTATAATGAGTTTAGGCATTATAGATTCTACAGAAGTGTGCGATGGGTCTGGACAGTCACCAAATACTGTGGAAAAAAGCAAAAAAAAAAGACATCCGTTTGTGTGTTAGTGGCTTCTCTAGTAAAGGTAAATCTATTTTGGACTAAAGTTTCGTGTTCAGATGATGGTGATAGTGATGATAATGAGCCTTTTCTGGTGACAGATCCTGGTGATAGTGTTGTTACTGTGGAAGACAGTGTCATATTAGTATAGGGTAAAGCGGCAAACAATGACAGTGAAGAGAAGAATAGTGAGGAGAAGGGGAAGAGGTGCAGGGAAAGTTAGTAGGTCAAGTGTGAAACGAGAGAGAAAACGATCTCATTGCTACGATTATAGCGACAGTCCCAAATTAGATGATGATTGGTTGAGTCACTGTAACAGTGACAATGATGCAGAATGTGATGCTCCATCCCTAGATGGCACTAGCAGCCCCATACGTGTGGACAAAGGTGCCAACCCCATCAGTTATGAAGCCAGTGCTAGTGCCATCACCACCAGCAGTGGTTCTTAACCAGTGGAACCTTCTACTGATGAGGCTGCATTATTAGAACAACAGGAAACCTTCGGCGCAATCGAGCTTTCTGTACAGGCGCTACAGCGTATAATCAAGGCCACCGAAAATAGATCTATATCGTTGCCAGACGCACGATTATGGCTAGCTTTAACCTTAAACAAAAAAAAAAACTACTGCAATTTGGTGTTTGATGACTGGAGGGTGGATAATCAACATAAAATTTGTAGCCCTCTAGCCTCAGTAGTTTTTAAGATCTGAGGGCGGACAGGAAAAGTGCGGACAGAATAGTGTGCGGACGGACAGACAAAGCTGGCACAATAGTTTTCTTTTACAGAAAACTAAAAGGAAGAAAACGGGTTCCCTACCTGTGGAACCTACTGATGAGACTGTTCATGAACAATTGGAACAACAGGAAGTGGAAAAAATGGCTTAGTACGTCAGAAACCAAGTCCTTGGCCTGTTCCATCAAAGCTTTTTAAAGAAGACTTGTACCAGGAAAACTGTTCCACCAAGAGGGTCGGTTCCCCTTGCAATTGCAAGAATGAGATTTTTCCAAAGAGGATGATTACTGTAATCTTCAAGGCTCACAGATCACTGATCAGTTTAGGACTACAACACCACGGAGATAACAGGGGGTGTTTTGGAATGTTCTCCTGAACAAATACAACTTCTGCAAGTTTGTTCCAGCCAATACACCCTAAATACACCCCTGAACAACAATTAGGTCTGTGTCACCATGCTCTTGTAACAGACCATGCCATGTCCTCGTCTTGGCCAGCAAATTTTGGCGTAGTTCTTCCAACATTTCCAGCCTTCCTCCCCTCCTCAAACTCCTTGTTGATGACACCAGACTGTCAGTTGATTAATGCAACTGACTACTGTAACAGAAATAATAAACTACACAACAACCTCTCAAATAATGGTGAGTAAAACTGATTTTTTTTTTCCCAATATCAATTTTTTCAATGCCTTTCCATCCATTATTGATTATTAATCACCATTATCTTGGTAATCAATCATTATTCATAAGTGTGACAGGATTATTATTAACATAGTTCGCATTTCTCGATGTTTATTAACTAGGTGTGACAATGTCATTTTTTTTAAATCTTAAAATTTTTGTATTTTTTGTATTAATCGCCATTATCTTCATTAATCATTAATCACAAGTTTTATATGATGATTAATAACATACTTCACGTATTAATGTTCATTAATTGTGTGAAAATATGATTTTTTTTGGAAATTTTTGAAAGTGTTGTATTTTTTGTGTTAATCACCATTATCTTTGTTAATCATTAATCATTTTCACAAGTTATTTATGACTATTACTACCACTTTTTATGTTTATCGATGTTTATCAACTAGGTATGACAGTATAAATTTTTTGAAATTGTTTTTTAATTTTTGTATTAATCCCCATTATCTTCATTAATCATTAGTCATTTATAAAATTTTTTATGGTTATTATTAGCATATTTTACGTGCTTTGATGTTGATTAGTAATATATATATATATATATATATATATATATATATATATATATATATATATATATATATATATATATATATATATATATATATATATATATATATATATATATATATATATATATATATATATATATATATATATATATATATATATATATATATATATATATAATATATATATATTACAATATTAATATTTTGGAGATTTTTTACATTTTTGTTACTCGTTGGGATTATTATTAATATAATCGATGTTTTCTTTAATATTTATTAACTGTAAAAATACTTATTAATATTTATTAATTGTGTGGCAATACTGATAAATGTTTTTATTAACTGTGATGTTAATTGTTATGAATGATTTTGGCATTAATCACTACTGTCCTCATTATCAGTCAATATTAATAATTATAATTAACAACGTTTGATATTATTTATCTTCTGGAACTTTTGAATTTTTAGTATTAATCTCCATTTTCTTCATTAATCATTAATCACAAGTTTTTTAGTATTATTATTAACATACTGTGTGAAAATATTTATTGACATTTATTAACTGTGTGACACATTTATGTACATTACATATATATATATGTATATATATATATATATATATATATATATATATATATATATATATATATATATATATATATATATATATATATATCTATATCTCTCTCTCTCTCTCTCTCTCTCTCTCTCTCTCTCTCTCTCTCTCTCTCTCTCTTTAACCCAATTTTATTGAAAGCAGATACTACTGACTACCAGTGGGGAACAGTGACAATCATTTTAATCTATATATCAAGACAATGTCGATGCTATACTGGGAACGATAAAACGCTAAAAACAAAATAAAAAGAAAGACATTTCTCTTGATGAAAAAAAAACCTTGTTAAGAAGATGGGTTGGAACCCAAATGTCAAAATACAAAAGGACCCCAGGACCCACGGGGGAATAAAGCAAAGGTTAAACCCTGTGACGAAAATACGAATTCCCTTCGTATAAGTCATCCTATACCTCCGGGACTCGTGCTCTTCAAATTTTCAGAAATTTATGATCAGGTCGGGATGTTCTGGTCTGACTCTTTGGCAAATAAAGCTTCTATATCTGCCAGCCTTCTCGTTTTTTTTTTTTAATTATTTGTGTATTCGTGTAATAAATTTTTTGTATATTCGTGTTATAAGTTTCGTGCATATTCGTGTATCTTTTCGTGTAATAATGTCCTTCAATATTCGCATACTGAATTTCATGTACACTCATGTAATAAATTTCGTGCATATTCGTAAGATAAATTTTGTGTATGTCCGTGTAATATATTTCGTTTCATACTCGTGTACTAGATTTCGTGCATATTCGTGTAATAAATTTCATGTATATTCGTTTAATAGAGTTCGTGCATATTCGTGTAATAAATTTCGTGCATATTCATGTAACAAATTTCGTGCATATTCGTATACTGAATTTTGTGCATATTCGTGTAACAAATTTCGTGCATATTCGTATACTGAATTTCATGTATATTCGCGTAATAAACTTTGAGCATATTCAAGAGATAAACTTTGTGTATGTTCGTGTAATATATTTCGTTCCATAATCGTGTAATAAATTTCATCCATACTGGTGTAATAAATTTCGTGCAAATTCGTGCAATAGATTTCGTGCATATCCGTGAAGTCAGTTTCGTGCATATTCGTTTTATAGATTTCGTGCATATTCGTGCAACAGGTTTCATTTATATTCGTGTTATAGATTTCATGCATATCCATGTACTAAGTTTCGTACATATTCGAGTAATCAATTTCGTATATATTCGTACAGTAAATGCCGTGCTTATTCTTGTCATAAATTGCGCAGATTAAAATATGAAAGCATGTTCCTCGTTGGACGAATCGGTAGAGTTCTCGGCTAGCACTCTGCTAAGCTCGAGTTCGAGTCTCAGGCCGGCCAATGAAGAATTAGATGAATTTATTTCTGGTGATAGAAATTCGTTTCTCGCTATAACGTGGTTCGGATTCCACAATAAGCTGTTGTTCCCGTTGCTAGGTAACCAATTGGTTCTTAGCCACGTAAAATGAGTCTAATCCTTCGGGCCAGCCCTAGGAGAGCTGTTAATCAGCTCAGTGGTCTGGTCAAACTAAGGTTTACTTAACATATAAAGCCAGACGTGAGGTAACGAAAGAAGCGTTAGGTAATGCTCAGGATGAAAACTATAAACTATATATATTTATTTATGAATATAAAAATTTATGAATATCAATATTCCTCAAAATAAAAAAAAATTCTTTGCACAAGTCTCATCATTAATTTTCTTGTACAGACAATACTTTGTTTATGAATACGATTTTCATATTTTGTGTTGACTCAAAATATTGTTTCAAATCTTGTTGTTGGGCATTTTTCGCTAAATTGTAGTTTTCTGTAAAAGAAAACTGTTGTTCCGGCGTTGTCTGCCCGTCCGCACTTTTTTCTGTCCGCCCTCAGATCTTAAAAATGCGGAGGCTAGAGGGCTGCATATTGGTATGCTGATCATCCACCCTCCAATCAATCAAACATACTAAATTGCAGCCCTCTAGCCTCAGTAGTCTTTATTTTTATTTAAGGTTAAAGTTAGCCATGATCGTGCTTCTGGCAGCGCAAAAACACAGGGCACCACGGCCGGTTGAGAGTTTCATGGCCCGCGGCTCATACAGCATTATACCGAGACCACCGAAAGATAGATCTATTTTCGGTGACCTTGATTATAAGCTATACAGAAAACTCGACTTATTATCACTTTCTAGATCTCACGTTACTTTTTATAAATAACTTTCAGAATATTTTTCCACAAAGGTGTTTTTGTCGATACTGACTCACGGTAATTTTACATAATCCATCGCTAATTTGTTAGCATACACGTGAAACGAAGGCATAGCATATATGCTATATATTCTTATATATATATATATATAATTATATATATATATATATAAATATATATATATATATATAAATATATATATATAATATATATATATATATAGTATATATATATAATATATATATATATATATATATATATATATATATATATATATATATATATATATATATATATATATATATATATATATATATATATATATATATATATATATATATATAATATATATATATATATATATATATATATATATATATATATATATATATATATATATATATATATATATATATAATATATATTTACATAATATATATAATATATATATATATACATAATATATATAAATATAAATATATATATATATATTTATATATATATATATATATAATATATATATATATATATAATTTCTATATATATAAAAGAATTTCTACGACTTCCATCACTGAAGTTTAATCCTGGGTGAGGGGTTCAAATTTAAGATACAACGAAAAACCACTACTTATAAAAGATTTATGACGTAGTATCGTTCACTTTTACTGAACCAGAAAAGGTGGAAGTAGTTTTCCTTTTAATTTTGGTCACATAATTAGTACTCTCCTCCCCAGGGGAGGAGCTTACTAAAACTAAGTATGGGCTTAATTAATGCCTATGTCTGAGTTGGTTATTGTTTAGCGATGCATTTTTGATGAGAGAGAGAGAGAGAGAGAGAGAGAGAGAGAGAGAGAGAGAGAGAGAGAGAGAGAGAGAGAAAAGAGAGAGAATACGACTGTGGAAAAGAGAGAGAATATGACTGAGAGAGAATAGACTGAGGAGAGAGAGAGAGAGAGAGAGAGAGAGAGAGAGAGAGAGAGAGAGAGAGAGAGAAATGTGGAAATAGAGTGAATGAGCGAGAGAGAGAGAGAGAGAAATGTGGAAATAGAGTGAATGAGCAGAGAGAGATAGAAACGAAATTTACGAAAAGATAGATGAAAATTAAAATGCTGAAAGAGAGAGGATGAGAACAGAGATAATAAAATACGTCAGATTATGAGAAAAGGGAGAGAGAGAGAGAGAGAGAGAGAGAGAGAGAGAGAGAGAGAGAGAGAGAGAAAAAACTGAGAGAGAAAGCTAAAATCAGTCCTCAACAAAAGATAATCATCAAACCAAGAATTATTTCTTAGCACCCGAGAGTAAACACATACAGCGTTTATTCTTCTTCCAGCCAAATCAAATCAATATTCTAGGACCTAAAACTATAAGAAATTTCCACTTTAAATCCGGCCTAAAACCATAAAATAAAAGAAGGCTGCTCTTTGTGGCCTTATGTCCACTTCACAGCAAAGGTGCGAGATTAGGTTTTGGTCGGCAACCGATTTTGAACCCTGCGTTCCCTGGCCATAAGGGTTAAAAGATACGAAAGTGTTTTCATCTGCATATTTGCTGTATGAAAGGATGGAAATGAAGTTTGGCGCCATACTTAACGCACACAGTGAGAGAGAGAGAGAGAGAGAGAGAGAGAGAGAGAGAGAGAGAGAGAGAGAGAGAGAGAGAGAGAGAGATAGACCAGTTATAAATAACACCACGGTAATTATTATTTTTTCATATAATTACCACTGGTCATGATTATATTCATGATAAAAAATATCTCAATTATTATTATTATTATTATTATTATTATTATTATTATTATTATTATTATTATTATTATTATTATTATTATTTTTTTCCCCAATATCGATCTCAAACCAAATATATTTTGATTAAGATTATGCTAAGAAACGTGTTATAATTTGTTAGATTCTAAGGAACTTGTTGTCTAAGAGTTACAGGGTTTAACTACTTAACATAAAACCATATAGGCCAATCCGTGGTCTTATTTGACGTTTCAAGAGTTTCAATTATCAGTGTTTAGTCGTGAATTGTACCTTGTAATCATTTGTTTCCAAGCCTAATTACTGTTTAGGCTTCCCAGATGTCAATGCTGGAGAATTCAGAGTTTAACTGCAATGTTATTCTTATTGTTTTTCAAAGCATCTTAATTTACTTCATTATATTATGTCTATTTATTATGTATTTTTTATTATATTTTGTATATTTCTAAATTTGTTATTTGGATTACAATTCATTTAATTTTTCATTTTATAATTGTACTTATTCTTTTAGTGAAAAATTTTATTTATTCATATATTTGTTATCTATATATAAATTACTTTTCATTTATACATACACACACATGTATATATATATATATATATATATATATATATATATATATATATATATATATATATATATATATATATATATATGTAATTCTAATAGCCACAATGCCCTCTTAACTTCTCGAATTCTTCACGCTTTTTTGGATATGCTTGTAACTACAAAGCCGTAAGATCCAAACGCAAGAAATTGAAGAGACTGTGATGGCCGGTCGCGGGAAACGAACCCGCGTCACCATAATCACAAGGAGGTCACGTTGCCGACCTGACCACGAAAATTCGAGAAGTTAAGAGGGCATTGTGGCTATTAGAATTACATATGTGTCTGGTAAAAGTGACCAGTAGATTCTACATATATATGTATGTCTAAATGAAAAGTAATCTGATATATAGATAACAAATGTATGAATAAATAAATTTTCCAATGAAAGAATAAGTGCAACAATAAAATGAAAAATTAAGTGAATTGTAATCGTGTGTGCGTGTGTATTTTAATCAGGTGTATTTGTATATGTGTATACGTAAATGTTTATATGCATATGCATACCTGTATGTATCTGTATATGTACGTATGTATATGTATATATATGCACGGGTGTAATGTACATGTATATGTATGTGTATCTGAATGTGTATAATGTATATGCATACATGTACTTATATTCACATATATATACATGTAATATACACAAAAAGATTACTGGTATGGACCTTCGGACTTGTCTAACGTACAGAGACGACAACTTAAATCGGACAACAAATCTGATTAGGCGGCGCTAGAAGAAAAAAATTAGATCTCGCCTCATTGTATTTTCCCGAATAAAGTGTTCGATTCTATGTTCTCGTCGGAAAGAAGAAGCTTTTTAAGGTGCCAGAGAGAGAGAGAGAGAGAGAGAGAGAGAGAGAGAGAGAGAGAGAGAGAGAGAGAGAGAATTCCATGACACTAATTTACCTTCAATGGCGGTTACATAAAAAGTGGATTTTACTCAAAATTCTTTGGTCCATCGTATTTTAAAGAATGTTGGATTTCCACGAGCGCAAATGTGGTCAGACAAAAGGGATAATTATCCTAATTGCTACTAATTACGAAAAATATAGTATCCCGCCATTTCTTCTAATAATAAGAAATTCTTTACTATCACTGTGCTGCCCTTAAACATTTTTTCATGTCCTAACTTAAAGGTATTCCTAGTCAAAATTTGGCCTGATTCGGTTACAGGGTTTATTTTCGCTATTACGTGTAATAGACATAACTAACGAGTTTTCAATATGTATGTATGTATGTATGTATTTATTTCGTACAGGTCCTATGTTCTAAAGACCTCATAAGAAACATGTCTCATTTAGCTTTTGTGTAAATATGGTATTTCAGCTTATTATCCATCTAATTCATTTTGCTTTTGTGCAAATATGGTATTTTAGCTTATTATCCATCTAATTATTGAAGCGGACCTATCCCATCAACCAACAGAAATCTAAAAGATTCTTTTATTCTTCATCTCTCCATTTCTATTGGAAATTTACGAAAATATTCTTGTAATGCAGACCAGCGTCTTACCTTCTCCGAAGTTCAGCTTGAAACCTCCAAAGTTTCTGGTAATTACTCTTTCAAACTTTGAAGAGAATCACCGATAGTCACCTGAGCCCAAGATTTAGTATTCAGAGGCCAAAGAGTAGGGCGGAAGGAAGGCTGTTGAAGTATTAACCTCATTAAATAATTTGGGTGTTTTTCCCAACAAAGCTAATTTAATAAGACTCTTTTCCGCAAGAATGACTATTCTTTTGCTTATTTCTAATAGTCAACTTTTAGTAATATTACTATCATTAGATTTTTTTATTTATACCTGTAGAATGTTTTGGTGAATTTACATGGATCTTTATCTTAGATATTAAGTTTTTTTTTATTCTTTTGTACAAAGAATATTTTTGCATTAAAAATATGACACTGAGGTCGTTCCCTATACTTTATTTTAAAATTATTTTTGGAGATTTCAATCGCAGCATTTCTCAACAACAAGCATACTGGAAGATTTCAAATTTGTATAAAAGGGCCAAACAGTACTTACGTTAGTAAAGGTTTATTCATTTGTTGCTGATAAGAATATGTGTGATATTTATAAACTTCCATTTTTTCTTATCTCTAATAGTTAAGGATTCACCACCCTTAAAAATATCCTGATCAAATTCAGACACATCGCCTCTGATATAACTTCATTAGGTATATAAACACACGAATGTTCAACATGAATCAAAGATCTGAAGATTCCAGTTAGCCAATTTGCTAGTAATATTTCAGGGTGTAACACCTCTCTCTCTCTCTCTCTCTCTCTCTCTCCATTCATCTACCCCCCCCCCTCTTATCTACCTACTTTAAGATGAACTGTAAAAAATACTTTTTTCGTCTTTTAATCTTTCTATGCCTCTAAAGTGATCAAAAAATATTTTCTTCCTTGTCAGTTTTGGCCAGAATGAAAAATTCTAATTTAATTTAAATAAACTCACCCCCCCCAACATTAAATAGCATTTAATTACATCAAGAAAATGTAATTAACTCTTGTTCTACTGCAGCAAAGGAATGAAAAAAAAATAGAATTGAAGTTATCATTTTTATTTCACAGTAGGAGGTAAAGGATACTATTATTTTCGCAATACTTTCATCCGACAACAGCAGGGAAAGAAAATATGATTTTTTATTCTCTATAAAAATGAAAAAGGAAAAGTTCTCTTCAGGGCCACGGAAAATTTTCATGGAATAATTTTTTCCCATTTTTTTTAATAATGAACTTACCTTCGTCATATTTCATTTCCCGGGGGTAAACCAATAGAAGTTTCTGGAGTAAGAACAATGATAAAGAATTTTCTCTGCTGTCATTTTACGGACGCCCAGACCAAACGACTTAAGTCTGTCTCATACGTGACTGATTCGTGTATCGGTGTCCAACTTTGTTTGTCTAATCTCTAACTCTAACTAAGTTTCATTTCTGTCAGTAGGTTCAGTTTGCTCTAATTTGTGTTTTGATAAATGAAGGATAGTTTTTTTTTCTCATTCTTCCAAACTTATTTATTTTGCTTAGCTTTGCTTGTAATTCCCCATGTTTTTATTTCACACAATTTTTCTCTAAGAAATAAGATTCATTTTCTCTTTAGTTGCAATTTGCATACTTTCATTTATTTAACTTTCAAAAACTAGAGTGCTTATAACCTGCCACCCTTCTTATGAATAATAATAATAATAATAATAATAATAATAATAATAATAATAATAATAATAATAATAATAATAATAATAATAATAATAATTAATAATAATAATAATAATAATAATAATTAACAATGGCTACAGAGGGGAGAACTCAAGTAGGAAACAGAAGTGCTAACAGCGGCACAAGATCAGGCCCAAAGAACAACAGATGGAAATAACATCTCACCCACATGCAGGAAGTGCAATATGAACGACGAGGCCACAGACCGCATAGCAAGGGAATCCGGCGCTTGCTCAGAACCAGTACAAAGAGAGGCATGATTCAGTAGCAAAAGCCCTCCACTGGAGCCTGTGCAAGAAACACCAGCTAGCTTGCAGTAATAAGTGGTACGAACACCAACCAGAGGGAGTGATGGAAAACGATTGGGCAAAGATCCTCTGGGACTATGGTATCAGAACTGATAGGGTGATACGTGCCAATAGACTACTCCTGACGCTTATTGACAAAATCAAGAAGAAAGTATCACTCACTGATGTCTCAATACCATGGGACACCAGAGTAGATGAGAAAGAAAGAGAAAAATTGTTAAGTATCAAAACCTGAAAATAGAAATAAAAAGGATATGGGATATGCCAGTGGAAATTGTACCTATAATCATAGGAACACTGGGCGCGATCCCAAGATTCCTGAATAAAACCCTGGAAAAACTGGAAGCCGAAGTAGCTCCAGGACTCATGCAGAAGAGCGTGCTATCAGAAACAGCGCACATAATGAGAAAAGTGATGGACTCCTAAGGAGGCAGGATGCAACCCGGAAACCCCACATTGTAAATGCCACCCAGTCGAATAAGATGACTGTGATAGACAATAAAAAAAAATATTAATAATAATAATATGGAAGGAGTACCTCTTTTAGAGCAGTGTTACTGAAAACAATTGCTGTTTCAACAGCATTTAGCTTGCAGAGAGTCTTCTCTATTCTTCTTATTATACTCTTCTGGTCTGCACTTGGAAATTTATTATACCACCTACCTGCAGACGAGAAGAATATAAGGAGAATAGAGAAGGCTCTCTGTAAGCTAAATGCTGTTGAAACAGCAATTGTTTTTAATAGTAATAATCAACCAGTTCTCGTCCCTTGATTGTATTCCAGGCTAACACCAAACCAGCTGGGTTCCTCCTCTTCCAGGCCACACAACTTCAGTCTTGTTTACCCAAAGAAGACAAACAGTGCGCAAAAGTCAGCCACCTCATGACTCATTCATGAATGACAAGATTCCACGAACTTGTTCGCGTCGACAAACACAAGAATTTCTGGAGGTTCTTTAATGCGCGCGTACTTGCAAACATTGGAACCCGCATGCAAACATGCGCTCAAGTTTGTCTCTCTGAAGTGCATGCAAGCACCGGGAGGAAAGTCAGTGTAAGATCATGCATTTGAGGTATTAATCAGTGGGCTGACTTCTTCTTCTTCCTTCTTCTTCTTCTTCTTCTTCTTCTTCTTCTGATTACTATTATTATTATTATTATTATTATTATTATTATTATTATTATTATTATTATTATTATTATTATTATTATTATTATTATGACGATAAACACCTATTCATATGAAACAAGCCCACAGGGGCCACTGACTTGAAATTCAAGCTTCCCAAGAATATTATGGTGTTCATCTGAAGGAAGTAGCGGAACGTAATAGGAAATACTGAAAGAAGAGATCACTTATCAGAAAAGGAAAAATAATATAATAAGTAAATAAATAAATAAATAAATAATTAGGCTAAATAAATAGATAAAAATTTAGGTAAAATATTAAAATACAAGGACAATTCTTTTATGGTAGTTATGCGTTGCATCTTCGCTTGAACTTACTAAATAAGCAAAGACTATGACGAAAAGGTGTACAATATTGAGCAGTCTAACTTGACGACCAACTTGTGGTTTGAAGATATATCGAATTTAAGTTATTCATCTAACACAAGAATCATTATCTTATTTCCCGGGGAAAAATTAAAATTGCAATAACGACTTGAGCAATATGGCAAAGCAAGTTTTAACTTTCTTATCATTCACAGTGGTCCGGTATATATATATTTTTAGCTGTCTTTTCATTCAAGCCAAAACAGTTTTATCAATTAAAATGCGTCAGCCGGTCAGCAACAAAATTGAAGGTCCATTGATCCTGACTCTGAAAAGAAAAAGTTTATAGATGTTTCTATTTATAAGAAAATCATTAATGACAGATATCGATATATGTCCCTTTTTGTCTATAGAATAATTCATCATCCCATTTACTTTAAAAATATATGAAAACGGAGAGGAGAAACTATTATATTTATCTATTTGATTTCAATCTTTCCATTTGTTAATAAAACTTAATTATTTCATAAGTAAAGTAGGCTTAGCAGGACGTAAATGCTTAACTTTTATAGGTATCACGAAAATTTGTATATCCAAGATGGCTTCAGTCATTAATATTACCCTAAAAATAAGTTTAGCTTTGTGCAAAGAGCAGCAGTTTATTGTCCAATAATTATAGCAACAAAAGATTTAAATAAATTGCTTTTGAAATGTATTCAGAGTCTCCATAAAAACTGTACGTGAAAAGTATGGTCATTTTCCTTTTAATTATATTATCATCAATACTGAGTAAATAAAATACTTTTAGCAATGATAAAAAGAATGAATCTGTCATTAAAATTCCATCATCAGCGATTATTAATAATTAGTTACTATCCAGCTTATTGGAAAGTTGCTCGTGAATTCGAGTCTCTAAAATGAAGGAATGGATTATGATTTTGCAGATAAGCCTGAATATTATTATTCTTATATTTTTAGAGACACTTGGCTTCTCACATTTACGTACAACAATATTTCTTATTCGGTATCATGTAATACTATTTTTAAAATCTAGTTGTGTGTAGGATGCAGGTGCAGATACATACACATAAACGTACACACACACAAATACAGTATATATAAACATATGTACATATGTATATTTTATATATATATATATATATATATATATATATATATATATATATATATATATATATATATATATATATATATATTACGTATATATATTACATTCGTCATACTACCAAAATATCGAAACCCCATCATACTTAAGGTAACCTAACCCACAAAGCAACAAAATACTCGATTAAAGGCTTCGCTCCCCTGTTCCCAAAATATTAGGGCTCTCGTGCTAAAAAAAAAAAAAAAATCCTAGGTATCCTTTACGGCCGTAGTAAAAATAGCCACATCCTATCAGGTCCTGCAATATCCTACCTTTACCTCGATGGACCCTTTCCTGCGGTCCACGAGTTATAATTTCCGTCGTCCTGAAGCAAAATAGCAGTGACATACCTTATAGCTAACTCGGTTACAGACTCCATCAAGATAATGGCTGGGCCGTCTATGGTAGTGGCTCTCTCTCTCTCTCTCTCTCTCTCTCTCTCTCTCTCTCTCTCTCTCTCTCTCTCGTCATCTATAGCCGTGGGTCCTGGACTCTATGCCCTTCCAATAGGTCTCTCTCTCTCTCTCTCTCTCTCTCTCTCTCTCTCTCTCTCTCTCTCAAACAAATATCCCGGTAAATTTTACCAATGTAAACTATATTGAGTTAATATTTTTTTCACATATACTGTTCTATATAAGTATTTATCTGTTAATTTCTTGTGATTTGTAAATCTCAAACTATTATATCTATCGTGGACAATTTCCACACTTTCATTTAACAGTTTATGACGAATTTTGGAACGCTTACGAAAGCTAATATGTACAGTATGTATGTATGTATGTATGTATATACTGTATATATGTAGTGTATATATATATATATATATATATATATATATATATATATATATATATATACTGTATATATATATAATTTATATATATATATATATATATATATATATATATATATATATATATATATATATATTTATATATATATACCGTGGATCTCATAACAATTGTATTATACCAGGGGAGTAATGACAGCGTATTGCACATGCGCATAAGCCAATAGCTCCTGTAATGATTTCAAGCAATTTTTCTTTTCTCTCATGTGTCAAAAACAAATGGACAATCGTGGTTGCACATAATTACCACCTTCCGAACGTCGTTACGTAACTGTCAGTTCATTTGCATAACTGCTGAAACGTAATAAAAAGAAAACTCTGTCCCAACATCTCAGTTCCCTCTGAATAGGAAACCTGTCATGTGTAACAGTCAAACGTCATTCATAATTCATCTTCATTTTATTTAATTCAGCACCTAAAATTCGGAAATTCCTTCACTTTTCGAAAAGACACGAATCCCCGTTTTCATAACTGAAGAATCGAGAAATATCTTTTATTACGATTTGAATTATTCAGTTCAAATTCTCAGATAAGGTGTAAGCTCTGTTTAACCCAGCATTCAGCTTTTTTTTTTTTTTAGCAAAAACGAACTCAACTGACCTAAGTAAATTAACAATAGCCTAATTTCGATAACGGAAATCAAATATACCAGTTTTTCTTTTGATCAACGAGTTGTTCATTTGTACATTCACACACACGTGTATATATATATATATATATATATATATATATATATATATATATATATATATATATATATATATATATATATTACATACTGTGGAACAAAAATAAATTTCTGACTCACATGAGGCTTGAACCCCGGTCTTTCAATTTTATGATGTGCGGTTTAGTTGGTAGAGCATTTGCCTTACGATTGAGACACCGGGGTTCGATCCCAATGTGAGTCAGAATATTAAATATATATATTTATATAGATACACATCGGGATCGAACCCATGTATTTCAGTTGAAATGCAAATGCGCTACCAACTAAACCACACGTCATAAAATTGAAAGACCGGGGTTCAAGCCCCATGTGATTCAAAAATTTATTTCTGTTCCACAGGTGATTGATTTGCTTGCTTCTGTATATGTACATATAGATGTGTGTATGTGTGTTTATATTATATTATATATGTATGTATATATATAATATATAATGTATAATATATATATATATATATATGTGTGTGTGTGTGTTGTGTTTGTATATATGCATGTATATACGTATATTTATACACTGCTTTATGTAAACAAACTTAATGGTTAGCGTAAATCAGAGTGACATATTTATAATGCAGTCCAAATTATGAAAAAAATAGCTTATAAAATCATCACACTCCGAAGATTACGAAACATATTTCCCCACACCATCCCTTCACTGCGAAAAAACAGTGACGTCCTGAATATTTAGCAGGCAATTATTTAATAATTTCGCAGGAATTCTTAGGCCAGAGATGAATCCTATTAAGGAGGAGGAAGTGAGGCATTGGTCTGGAGCGAATTCTATTCAGACGAGGGTCTCAAAAGACGTGTTTTCTGTCGCTAATGAAACGCGACCGTTTTGAGAAATAAATTGGCTTTTTTTTTTTAGGAATGTGAGGAGTAAATAACACCGCCTTTCACTGAGAGACACCGATACGTGATAGTGCTTGTGCTGTTATTAATGAAAATGTTTCTATACACACACACATATATGTGTGTGTGAGTGATATATATATATATATATATATATATATATATATATATATATATATATATATATATATATGAAATTTTTTTTAACAGAAATCCAACTGATAGAAGGAGCCACTAAAAACGCCTAAAGGTAGAAAGTTATTGCTATATTTCAGAGATATGTTACGTCACTCCAGTATATGTATGTAAATGTATATATATATATATATATATATATATATATATATATATATATATATATATATAGACCTGTATCAGTTTACAGGTACCATAAGAATAAATATGTATATAAATACTTTTACAAGTAACAAATATAAAGCAGTATTTACATACACATATGCATGACAGGCTAAATAGATGTAATTCTATAAATAAATGCAAGCAAAGTGCAGGTTAATACCCATCTATAAAGACAAGCAAAATACTTGCAAACACATGTATATGCATATAAATAAATACAAAACACTAGCAAACGAATACTTGGTATTTATTCAAGCACAACACATATACTCACATACATAAGCAAACTGGAGTAATGTTTGTTTTCGTCGATAAATGCCTCACTGGAAAGACAAAAATGGCTAGTTTTGAAACCCGACATCAATTAGTATTTATCACAAAATGATTTTTGCCACGGAACTCTACGTTAATTGGTGCAATCTGAATGGAATTAGCTGGGAATTTTCGTAAGGAATTAGGGCACAATTGCTGTAATTGGCAAGGTAGTAGCCTAGATTTTTCGAGTGGAATTACTTACGGACAGTCTGTTCGGTAACTATGTTTACAATGTTTGGGCTCTTTCCTGATTGCTGTGGAAATAGATAACGTTGAGGAAGAGGCGTTGAATGCCACCTTATTGTTTGGTCACTGATTAAGACTAAAACTGTCTTAATTAGGTTGTCGTGAAATTGAAACCTCCGAAGTTCAAGCGAGGATGCAATGCATTGCTATCCTAACAAAATTCACCTTATACTTAACTAATTTACTTATATTTTCCTATATTTTCGTATGTTTATCTATTAACTTCTTGATTGATCTCTCTTTGCCTCAGTACAATTCACCTTGTATTTTACAAGTTCGTTTACTAATTTTTCAGTTTATTTGTTGATTTGTTAATTCATCTTTTTCCTAATAACCGATCTCTTCTTTCTTTATTTCCTTTCATCTTCTGTAACTTCCAAATGAACACATTTTTTAAAGTCAGTACCCCCGTGGGCTTGTTCCACATGAATATGGTTCATCGTCTGAATAACGGCAATGGTATAAACATCGGTAACTCTAATACGGATGCAGTTATATGTTTTCATACTGAGCAGTAAATAGCAGAACTTTCTGGACGTGAGGAAAAAAAGAACAGAATCATTCCTCGAGGGTCTGATTCATTGCTTCCAACTCTGTCGACGTTTTCGTTATATTTTAAGCTTCATTTCATTATTTCTCTCTTGGTTGTGGAAGATAAGAGTGTGAAGCAGGCCAAGAATACAAAAAGAAAATAAATTGCTGGAGAAAATGAGTATCCTTCTTACATTTCGCAGGATAATAAAACGAGTGAGTAAAGGTGTTATTTGTTCCCGTCACTTCTGCCCACATCTCAGACACAGTATTCTGCCCGCAGTTTTATCACCCGGCAGCAACATTAACAAAGATAATTCATCTAAAAGCAAGCGACGGTAAAGTCAGAATTCCAGCATGGTAATAAGTTAGTGATGAGACAAAGGAGATGAATAATTAATGCGGACGTTTAGCTAACGACTTATGGAAGGAGAAAACACTGCATCTTACGCTCCAGAATCTGTCCCTGGAGAAGCATCCTCTCTTTCTCTCTCTCTCTCTTCTCTCTCTTCTCTCTCTCTCTCTCTCTCTCTTGCCTTATGAAATTTTCGAACTCTGTCACCATAAATTACGGAGATTTTTGAGCTTTCACCAGATTTTAATGCTTCTCTGCACTGTGATCAGTTATCACTTTATTATTCATATTCATCAGACACTCCAAATTCATGGCAGTAATTATAAATTTGGATAGTGAGTAAAATTACTAGTTCCTCGTTGGACGGGTCGGTACCGTTCTCGGCTAGCACTCTGCTGAGCCCGCGTTCGAGTCTCCGGCCGGCTAATGCAGAATTAAAGGAATTTATTTCTGGTGATAGAAATTCATTTCTCGTTATAATGTGGTTCGGATTCCACAATAAGCTGTAGGTCCCGTTGCTAGGTAACCAGTTGGTTCTTAGCCACGTAAAATAAGTCTAATCCTTCGGGCCAGCCCTAGGAGAGCTCAGTGGTCTGGTTAAACTAAGGTATACTTAACTTTTTACTGTAAAATTACTTTAAAATTACTTTTTATTATCATCTGTGCTACTTCAGAGTCTTTGTGAAATATATCCTTCGACGGAGCTGGGATGTAAAACTTGTAATACGAGCTTTTCTAATTGATAACCTAGCTTTTAATTTTACTCTACTATCAATTCATTTCCCACTGGCTTCCGTGTATTTTCCATTCAAACTTCACTATACTCTTTGTCTTCAATAAACTTCACTTTTATATGTCACTCTCTTCATCAAGAAAAAGCAGATGTTTTTCGGTCAGAAAATCCCTTTATTTCTCTGCAGTCGATTCAAAGGCACTGCTGTGGTAAAAGGAAAATTTATCCTCCTTTTATACAAGATACTTTACCTCCCTTTGAATGGTCAGGCGTAAATTTCCATCCGCTTAGTAAGCGTGAACTGGGAGATCTGATCAGCCTTTGGTTCATTTCAGTTCGGGGTAGAAAAAAAAAAAAATCGAGAGTTTTGCTGAACTGTTTCCTATTTTTCTGATTTAATCTAATCTCACCTTGTGTGTGGGAGTCCTTTGTGTGCGGGAGTCCTTTTTTGTGTGGGCGCCCTTTGTTATAACGGAAATAGGGAGGGGGTATTAACTACTGTACCCTCGCTCTGTTTACGTTCCTACTCTCTTCCTCTTATCCTCCTGGCGTTCGGGCTAAATATGGGCGTTTGCTTTCTAAATCCCGCCAGTGAGAGAGTTGTTAATATTTGATATTTTTTGTTAGCGTGTTTGATTGAATATTGATACGTAACAATTTTTCATACACGTTTTTCCAGTTTATTTTCCTCCCTGTCAAAGGGGGACAGTTATAAAAGAAGTCTGTGACAAGTGTGGGTGTGGAGAGCGACAAAAAAATATATGTGAACTGTATGACTGAAGATAAGCCAAATTTTGAAGGCAAACATCAAATTGAAAAAAAAAAACATAGTATGACACTGAAAGGGATACTTGACAAAAAACAAGTAAGGTAACAGAAATCAAATGTCTGGTTATAAAAGCGAAAACCTTTGAGAGAGAGAGAGAGAGAGAGAGAGAGAGAGAGAGAGAGAGAGAGAGAGAGAGAGAGAGTTGTGGGGAGGAGTATATGGATTCCGTAAAGTGCAAAAACATTCGCAATTCACGAAAAACAAGTATATTTTCGTTTTTGCGCAAAGGAACGTATGAATTTTTTCATATGCGAAGCGAAACTGGTCTAAAAGAATACACACACACATATACACATTATATATATATATATATATATATATATATATATATATATATATATATATATATATATATATACGTCAGATCTATGTCATTTCAGCTGCTAAATGTCCCGTTGTTAGGTAACCAACTGGTTCTTAGCCACGTAAAATAAATCTAATCCTTCTGGGCAGCCCTGGGAGAGCTGTTGATCAGCTCAGTAGTCTGGTTAAACTAAGATATACTTAACTTAACTGGAGAGACTCTCTCCATTCCACGATAGGATTCGAACCTGGGTTATGAGAAACAGCTGTGCAGTGCCACCATCGGCCACATGACATTTCATTCATCTGTTATCACAGTAAGTGACGAATTTAGAATATTTTACATCTCTCATTTGTTTTCATTTCATTCTCTCATCTCTGATTCGAATCCTGGAAGGGAGAGTTCATTCATTTTGTTGCAAGGTTTTCAACTAAAATCATGTCCATTAGTAATACACACCGTTATCGTAGGATGCATTCACACTGCCGTTTGTTTATAACTTTTATGTATACATGTCATGAACAAACAGCAAATTATCACAAACACATCACAAACATGTTATATACAAGCCAATGACTTATTGCCAGTCCTCACCACTAATTCGTACGATTATCCATTATTAGTTCTCTACTTACGGTCGTTGACTTGTTTTCAACCTGTTTCTACTGTGTTTGCGATAAGTTGCCAATGTGTGTTTACAACATTTCTTTTACTGTTGTGTAGTCGCATGGTTCCCGCAGAGGGGGGGAGGTGCCGTCAGTGCACCTCATGCAGTGCACTGTAGGCATTACTTAAGATTCTTTGCAGCGTCCCTTCGGCCCCTAGCTGCAAGCCCTTTCGTTTCTTTTATTGTACCTCCTTTCATGTTCTCTTCCTTTCATCTTTCTTTCCACCCTCTCCTAACAAGTGATTCATAGTGCGGTTGCGAGGTTTTCCTCCCGTTACACCTTTCAAACCTTTTACTGTCAATTTCCGTTTCCGCGCTGAATGACCTCATAGGTCCCAGTGCTTGGCCTTTGGCCTAAATTCTATATTCAACTCAGTTCAGTTCAGTCGCATGGTTAGAGAAGATGGCTCCAAAGGTGGCATACTTCTTCTACTCAACGGATCTCTTGATTTATAAATTTTTTATAAGTCTTCTTGTAATATCCACTCTCCACCAGACTCGACTACCTACCAGATACTTTGAGACCCGACCGGTTTCTTAGGAATAGCGTGGATCCCGAGTCCTAAATCTTTAGGCATACAAGAAATCCCTAATACAAACTATGCCTTCGTTTTGGGGAGGCAACGCAAAATGAACGCTGAGAATTTGTTGAGAATTTGTCCGCCATTTTGTCAGGAGTAACACGAAAATACTAATTCTGAATTCTCTCAGCATCGTTACGAGAGCTAATGTCATTAGGAGCGCCACACGTGCACCTGGGCTTACTGAACGCTCCTCTCTCCTGTCTTCGGGCAGGTAGGTGTTCGGGTGATGAGTGATCGGCATGAAAGTTCGCGCATGCGTTGTTGTCCTGAAAGCCGTGAGCGATATGGCAGGAAGAGTCGAACTCGACGAAACAGCAGAGATAAACGAGACGGTGGAATGAAAGAACTTCACCTAGGTTATACCATTTATTCTAATGAATGGCCATTGAAAGCTCTCTCTCTCTCTCTCTCTCTCTCTCTCTCTCTCTCTCTCTCTCTCTCTCTCTCTCTCTCTTTTTGGACTTCATATGTTGCGTTTTTTTAAAAATCCTGCAAATGAGTATATCATCTTTATTAATGAATACCCTACGAAAGTTCACTCTATGGATTTCATATCATTTACATTTTTAGAAATCTCACAACTGAACCATATTCTCTTTCTTCCATCTTACTTTCCACCCTCTCCTAACAACTGATTCTGGCTTTCCTCCTGTTACACCTTTTAAACTTTACTGTTTCAGCGCTGAATGACCTCATTGCTCCCAGTGCTAGGTCTTTGGCCTACGTTCTACATTCATTTCAGTTCAATTCAATCCAATTCTCTCTGTAAAAGAAAACTATTGTGCCGGCTTTGTCTGTCCATTCGCACTTTATTCTGTTCGCGCTTTTTCTGTCCGCCCTCAGATCTTAAAACTACTGAGGCTAGAGGGCTGCAAATTGGTATGTTGATCATCCACCCTCCAATCATCAAACATACCAAATTGCAGCCCTCTAGCCTCAGTAGTTTTTATTTCATTTAGGTTAAAATTAGCCATAATCATGCGTCTGGCAACGATATAGGACAGGCCACTATGGCCGGCTGAGAGTTTCATGGGCCAGGCTCATACAGCATTATACCCAGACCACCGAAAGATAGATCTATTTTCGGTGGTCTTGATTATACGCTGTACAGAAAGCTCGACTGCGCCGAAGAAACTTCGGCGCATTTTTTACTTGTTTAATAGTTTTACCAGTGAGCTAAAATTCGAGAGTGAGCAAAAATTGCTCTGCATCCGTTGATTACAGGAACAGTATGAATCCCTAAATTTACTAACGCTTGCGTTATGGAATTAATTAACTTTTTTTTTTTTTTTGCCGAAAACAGCAGAAAACATCGGTGGTGGAAATGTTGTCATAAAAGTAGTGAAATGGACGGGGCATAAAACATAATCCGTTTAGTTTCTAGTACGGTATTTAGCCCAAAATTGTTAAAGTACACATTTTTACTTTATGCTTTCAGTAATCGGACTGACAGAAGATATAATTCTAAAATAAAAATGCCTTCTCCTCGGGCAATATTCAGCTCCAGTTTTTTGCTGTTCAAATATTTAGCTTTAAGGTAAACATATTTTATATTTTGATTTTTTGATGGATTATTATACAGAATGGCAAAAAATATAATTCTAAAATAAATGGCTCCCTCGTACAGTATCTAGTCCAAATGTTTTTGGATGTTCAGATATTTAGATTAAGGTAAATTTTTCTTGCTTTTATTTTCATGTTTTTGATAGATTAAAATTCAGAATGAGAGATTCTGAAGAGAAGATATAATTCTAAAATAAATGCCTTCACTCGTACAGTACTTAGCTCAAATTTAGGGGGCTCATAATATATTTTCGATGTTATTGATAGATCAGTAATCAGACTGAAAGAAAATACAATTCCGTACAATTCTACAAAATTGTTTTTATTAGAGGATAACGGATAAAAGGAAACTGAGAACGGAAAAAGGAAATAAATTTGGTTCTATTTATGATAGAGCACAGTGCCACTTTTCAGTAGAGGTCATTTTAAGGCTGTTGAATGATTGTAGGTCATCTGGGGTAAAATTATAAGGGGTTTCTGTCACTGATGAAAAACTGCGGTCGGCAGACATATTTTTGACTCTAGACAGGAAAAAAACCACTGAGCATTTTGGCAAATTATAGATAAACAATTTCTAAGTAATATTTCCCGTGTTTGATTATATATATATACATACATAAATTTATATTTATATATATATATATATATATATATATATATATATATATATATATATATATATATAAATATATTATATATATAATGTATTATATGTATGTACAGGCTATATGCATAAGTATATATATACATATATACATATATATGTGTGTGTGCAACTGTAACAGCCACACAATTACCTTTGAACTTCTTCGATACTCTTGTCACTACAAAGCCTTTGGATCCAGATAGCGCGGAGAATTCGAGAAGTTAAGAGGGTATTGTGTGGCTATTGCAATTACTGCGTATCTGGTAAAAAAATGAAAAAATGATCAGTAGAGTATGTATGTATGTATATACACACTCACAATATATTTAACACCTCACACAAGACTGTGTAGCTGTCTACACTCAGGATGGAGGAACCACCAGGGGAAGCGTAAACCTAATTAATACTAATCCTATTAGAGGGAACACTAAGATATCCCCAACTGGCAATGGACACCAGGCTTTATCAATAATGAACACCAAAAGCTCACTTAAGCCGGCATTTCAATTTCTCCCGTTATTGCAATTCATTGCAGGATTACATTACGCAGTTTTTGTTAAACAATCAGCGGGAAACAATGGTCTTGCATGAGGAGAGAAATAAAAAAAATAAAAAAACTCACCGTTCCCTCCGCAATAATATCAATCCTGTTTAAGATAATGATTTTTTACTGAGACATGTACAGGGTAAAATAGCATAATATCTACAGAGAATGTGTTGTGCAAATTTACTTTCTCAAAGAAATCGTTTAATGTTATATAATTTACATAATACCACAAGGCCCACCTATCAGTAACATCAGTAAAATGAGAGTGTTTTTATTGTTTTAAAAACTCGTTCTTATAAAAACTCGCAGACAGTGTGGTTTGGGGATTCAAATGCAAAGAGAAATGTAGCAATTACTATGCTGACTAATTTCTATTTATTTATTGAAAAGTTTATTCAGTATTTAAAAAAGTATTTTTATAAGTATCATGAATCATATACATTAAGAATTATGGAAAAACCAGGTATAATTGCAGCTAGATGTTAATGATGTCCAGATAGAAACCGAGAGAGAGAGAGAGAGAGAGAGAGAGAGAGATAAAACATTAAAAGAAAAAATTAAAAAGAGAGAGAGAGAGAGAGAGAGAGAGAGAAACTGGCGCTCTTTATGCCACGCTTGCGCGACGCCAACAGGAAGACTGGATTTTCCATCCAATTTCATCCTCGTAGCTTTAATGCCCGTCAAATTGTGTGATGGAGTACGTACGATATCAATGTCGCGCAGCTTAACAGATGAGCCAAAGTTACAGCGTCACTGGGCGGATCAGAGCGTGACTTCCACTTAAGTTTGGTAGGACAAGTTGGGAGAAGTTTAAATTGGTGAAGAAATGATATCCACGAAGACTAAGTCTCTCGCTGTTTATGTATATATTTACATATGTATTTACGAGTTTTCATAAGACCGTGTTTTTAAAATATAATAAATACACTATCATTTCACTGATATTGCCCACGGGTAGGAGGACATGGTGGTATGATGTAAATCATATGACTTTCGGCGATTTATGTTTAAATGCTAATTTGTTGAAGCATTCTTTTTGGATTCTCTGCTATTTGACCTTCTGTATGTCTAGTCAAGCTGCTGCTTCAGACATGTCCTGGAAACCCGTCTGAGTACAGACAGACACGCCACCGTGTGTAGAGTGTACAGAGGAGGGTCTGTGTACCCAGAAAGCTTCTTAAGACTATAGACACTTTTTTTAGCAGAGGCCGGAAAAGTAAAGATTGTGGACATCGTACAAACAGAGAATTTCATCAAATATTTGTTTTATGCAGCCGTCAGCAACATGTATCGTAAATCAAGGAAGCGAAAAGGTATATTGACTGTAGCATTTGCGAGAATCTAAATGATCATACTATTTTTATTCACGCCAGTTATATACGACTCTAAAGTGTTGACACAGTAAGGAGGCCTTACGTCACCTCTAAGGTACACGCCAGTGCTGGAGATTTTATGCAAAGATTCTATTTATCTTTCTTTGTGTGGGTGTTTTTTTTGTGTGTTGTAAGGTTCTTTCTTCCACTCAAGATGCCACTCATTTATATAGCTCAGTGGCGTCGCTATGGGGGGACCCGGGCCCTCCCAGTCAGATGCTTGCTCCCTCCCCACCCTCTGGCACCCCCAGTTGAAATTCCCTTTATAACTAAACTTTAACCCTTCCAGTATTTGATACATTTGCATATAGTAAGAGTTGAAAATTAATTGAAAATTGAGCTCTATAATTTCAAATACAGGTTTACTAATTACTAATACTATTATTTTCCTTCATTCACGTGGATATATACATTCGAGAATAGTATATTTTACTAATTACAGAATTCGTACATTAGTTTTGTGTAATTTTCTTTGGCCCCCCAAAAATATCTTGGCCCCACCTAGGGCCCGCCCACTGATGGAATGCCAGCTACGCCACTGGTCTATCTCTCCCATTATGTAAACATCTTCATGGTTACGTAAGGAACAGTCGGAGACTTCGTAGAATTCCTCGGTACGAATTCGTATGTTCCAAGTTACGAGGCAACGTTGTTCCAGCCATTATATAAAGGCGCTTTCATTTTATTCTTGGTAGCAACAGAAGAAATAAAGCTAGTTATGAATGTGAAATTATACGCTCTATCTTACAAAATGTATTAACCTCCGTAGTGATTTGTAACTAGGGCAGTGACATATAGTCTCTTAGTACTTTTTTCTGTATTTTTAAAACAACTTTCTTCCATTTCAGCATCTTATTATTGAGTATTTCCTTTTCATTAATGTCCCTACATTATATTCTGTCTATATTTCACTTGTATGTAGTTGATCCTGGGCCTATAATTCCCTATAACACATTCCCTAAACAGGCAGTATTACGTGACTGTCACCTCTGACCATTTATCTAAATACTAAATGATTAACTCATTTGCATAATTTGACAGAAGTCTCGGCCATCTGGCTGTCGACATTTGCAATTACAATTACAGCATCATTACTACTCGCTGATCATTTCCCGGGACGCATTTTCCCGAAATGTAACCTAGTAGGGACCTTTTCCTGAAAAACAAAAAAAAAAAAAAAAAAAAAACGGGACGCCATATCTTAAAGAACTAACCATAGAATTTTCTTGAAAATAATTTCATTATGTCTCCCACACCTAAATTACCTGAAATGTACTGATATAATCTAACCTAACCTAACCCACCTACCCTAACCTAACCTAGGGGTATCACAAAAAAAAAAAAACGGGGCTGGTGCAAGACTAGCATACATCTCAGGAATTTGCTCCCGGGGCGGATATTATTAGAAACATTTATTAAAAGCAATGGCAATGTAATTATGATAAATTAGATTCGCATTTGACCTAACCCAAGCCCTGTGACTTTCCTGATATGAGTCAACAGTTCTTGGTGAAGAATCATTTCGATTTATTTCGTGATAATTCATCAGCTCTTTTACTGGTTTGCAGTTGGGTCCTATAATATACTCGTTTTTATTTCTAGTTTTTTTATTCTCTATTCATTCTCTCTCTCTCTCTCTCTCTCTCTCTCTCTCTCTCTCTCTCTCTCTCTCTCTCTCTCTCAGCATTGGTGTTGTATGTGTGAATAAATGTGTACTTATCGCTCACAAAATTTTATGGTACACTGTCTCCACAACTGCTTTCCTCTCTCTCTCTCTCTCTCTCTCTCTCTCTCTCTCTCTCTCTCTCTCTCTCTCTAACGTCAAGAAATCTGTGATTACAGCCTCAGATCTAATTGCTCTTCACGTAACCCTTATACTTCTCATAAGAGGAATCCTACCGAAGCAACCTCTTTAAAAAAAATGAAAAAAAATATAAAAAATAAAAAGAAAATATAAGAATAAAAAAATAGAAACGAATCCTTTTCCTACAGACACTCATTCTCGGAGGAACTGAAATGAGCGTGTGTCCCTTGAGAATGTAATTACACTGCCTTTTAATGACCTCATTTAAGCGAGAGGGGAAAACTCCACTTCTTCATTTAACTCGTTCCAGAATCCTGGACACTCAGACTCGACATCGATTACAAAGAATTATCCAAATATTGTCTCAGCAACTTGATGGAGGACTTTCCTGGGTCTCTTTTTGGGGTTTCTAGGAGTTAATGTCAATAAGGATAATGAGATACAATGTACGTTGTCGGAAATAAAAGCGGAGTCCTTGTTTGGGACGAGTTTAGACAGTCACCGGCTACAGATAAAGGACCTGACTTAGTGTTACGAAACTCGTTTCATCTGTTTCGTCTCGTTTCAAGTTGGTTTCAGCTCTTTTCCCAGTTTAAATTCTTGACAGCTGTCAGCTATTTCTTCTCGTTCTAAATTGGTGTAGGCTGTTTCCTCTCGTTTTAAATTAGTGTCTTTCATATCCTCTTAGATCAAATTGGTGTCAAATTCTTCTTCTTGTTTCAAATCGATGTTAGCTGATTCCTCTCGTTTCTAGCTGGTGTCAGCTATTTTCTCTCGTTCAAACAAGTGACTTCTGTATCCTCAAAATTCAGATCTGGTGTTTTCTCCTTTCAAATTGATGTCAGCTACTTCTTCCCTTTTTCAAATTAGTGTCAGGTGTTTCCTCTCGTTTCAAACTGATGTCAGCTGTTTCATCCCAGCTCAAACTGACATCAGCTCTTTCCTCTCGTTCAAACTGGTTTCCTTTGTTTCCTGATATTTCAACTTGGTGTCAGCTGATTCCTGCCATTTCATATCGATGTCAGCTGTCTCCTCCCGTTTCAAATTGGTGTCAGCAGTTTCCTTTTCTGGTACCTACGATTTTTAGAATATTTTCTGATAAAAAGGAACACTGGTTAACTTAGCTGAAGATATAATCCGAAGTTATCTTTTCTGGTTACTCTGATAATGAGTCGACTCACTGCTATGTTTATTAAATCAGAGAATTTTTTTTATTCCATATTCTAGAGTACTTGCAAAGTTCGTTAGAGAGAGAGAGAGAGAGAGAGAGAGAGAGAGAGAGAGAGAGAGAGAGAGAGAGAGAGAGAGAGAGAGACTGCCACTTAGGCTTCGAAATTTTTTTTTTTTTTTCTGGGAAACTGATCACAGTTAGTCAGAGCCTCGTCTTTAAACCCTCCCGCCTTAAGGTCTTGTAACGAGATATGAAAAAGTAAAAAAGTCTTTTTCGTAAAAGCGACCTGGAAAGAATAATGGGTCCCATTGTCGTCGAGTTATAACAGAAGAAGAGGAAGATTAAAAACGCGTCTAATTTCATAAAGAAGAGTCGCTTTATTCATCAGGTTTAAAATTCCATTGTGAGAGGGAAATTCCTAATTCATTTTACGGTGGGGAATCATATTTTCATTTTGAAGTTTTCGGTGTATGCAAGATTATTTAAATGAAGAGGAATCCGTTTGTAAATTACTACTAATACTACTTCTACCACTACTACTACTACTACTACTGTTACCATTATTATTATTATTATTATTATTATTATTATTATTATTATTATTATTATTATTATTATTATTATTATTCAGCAGATAAACCCTTATTCATTATAGAACAAGACTACGGGGTCCTTGAATTGTAATTTAAGCTTCCAAAGAACTTGGTCTTCAGTTGAAATGAAATTGCATATGATAGGAAATACAATGAAAATGATAGGAAATACAGAAAAAATGAGAAATAACAATCTTTTAAGGCGCATATCTCACGCAAAAACTTTATGAATACAACTCAAATAATAGTTTATAAAATCAAATATTTGCAAATCATTCTCATTTTTCCATGTTGTATTTTTTTTACAATAACTTCTGTTTAGAATAGAATATAGAATTTAGGCCAAAGGCCAAGCACTGGGACCTATGAGGCCATTCAGCGCTGAAACGGAAATTGACGGTAAGAGGTTTGAAAGGTTTAACAGGAGGAAAACCTCGCAGTTGCACTATGAATCAACTGTTAGGAGAGGGTGGAAAGTAAGCTGGAAGAAAGAGAATATGAAAGGAGGTACAGTTAAAGGAACAAAAGGAGTTGCAGCTAGAACCTTAAGCAATGTCTACAGTGCTCCGCATGAGGTGCACTGACGGCACTACCCCTCCCCCACAACGGTGAGCTTCTGTTTAGGGACGATTAGATATGCAAATCTAGGAAATTCATTATCTTTCTTCGCTTTAAATTGGATACAAATGAATTGATTGAATTTTCTTTTGTGTTGTAACTCCTCAAACTTGAAAATATTGTCTGTAACATTTCAGTTTGGCTGTCCAACCTCTCTTAACTATTAATTTTTCGCGCAACTACGAGGTTTTTCTCCTAGGTCCATCTTTAGAACATTGTACTTCATCTCATTTATTTAATGGAACTCCTTTATCTTGCTGTTCAGCCGTTCTAACTCCCTCTTTCCACTGTCTTCAGCGCTAAATGGCCGAAAGCGCCCAGTGCTTAGCATGACAGACTAAAGTTCACAAAATCAAATTCTCTGTCAAATCAAAGAAATGTTGTTTAGTCTCTTCTTAGGAGGTTTCGTTCCTTCAGAAAATTGACTCAGTATTTTGAGTCTTATCGCCGTATTATTAAGGTCATTGCTGCACGAAAGTCTGTGATTTACTGTAACTGGGGCCTCAGCTAAAGGAACATCAATCATAAACGTGCAGAGAAAGTGAATAACATTAATCCCCTGAGCACATTATACTTGCATAATGCATTACCCAGTCTGGGATGAAGGAAAAACATATAAATAAAACTACACGCCAAAGGAAAATTAAATTCCTCGGGTGGGAAAGAAAATTATAAAGAGGAAAGAGATTTTTTTTCCTCCCCTGAAAAAAACTTAACAAAATTAAATTCCTTTCTGGAGAGAAAACATCTAGTCAAGAATGACGTCATTTTTTTCCCAATAAATAATGAAGGATGTTTTTCTTAAGATTCGCTGATCGAAAGTATTATGACAAATCTTCAAGGTGTTTAGGGTTTTGTGATTGTTAGTTTTTGGAAAACATTACAAAAATATTTTTAAATGGAAATAGAGAGAGGAATAAACCCTCTCTCTCTCTCTCTCTCTCTCTCTCTCTCTCTCTCTCTCTCTCTCTCTCTCTCTCTCTCTCTCTCTCTCTCTCTATTCATCTATCATATATATATATATATATATATATATATATATATATATATATATATATATATATATATATATAAATTATATAATATATAATTATATATATAATACATATACATAAATATATATCAGTGAAATATTTTCTGTTAAAACAAATTCCATCTAATGTAAAGAGCCCGTAAAAAAGCCAAAAAATAGAAAGTAAACGCTATATTTCAGAGACCAAACTGTCTCTCTCCTCAGGCCTGAGGAGAGAGACAGTTTGGTCTCTGAAATATAGCTTTTACTTTCTACATTTTTTTTATGGCTTTTTTATGGGCTCCTTATATTTGATATATATATATATATATATATATATATATATATGTGTGTGTGTGTGTGTGTGTGTTTGTGTGTGTGTGTGTAAATATATATATATATATATATATATATATATATATGTGTGTGTGTGTGTGTGTGTGTGTGTGTGTGTGTGTGTGTGTGTGTGTGTATAGGTAATTGTATATATTCCAAGAATTATTAGAAGTTAAGTGATGACAGATGCAACGGGAATAATAATAGAAAAACACGTGTATAAGAAGAGGCGAGAAAAAATTCGTAATGATGATAAAGAAAGTGAAATGAAAATTAATAGAATTGATCCAGAAATTGGTCTTCTTTATAACGATGACGAAATTAAAACAAAACTGCAAAAATAAACTCCGAAATAAGAAATAAATGAAAAAGAGAACCACGTCCTGACCTGAAACAAAATCTTGAAGTGATATTCAGGTTCCCTCATGCCACATTAATTAACGAGTGATCAAATTAAAAAAACAAAAACGAAGCATTTTGGAAGCGCCCAACAAGCTATTGCCTAATGAGCCCTGTTCAAAAAATTAAGTCTGGATGCAATCATTCTTCGCCCAGTCTGTATTCTGCCAACAGTTTACGGGAAAAAAAATCATCTCGGTAAAAAGTTTCGTCTCTGATGTAGCCTATTTATTGAAGTGAGAGAGAGAGAGAGAGAGAGAGAGAGAGAGAGAGAGAGAGAGAGAGAGAGAGAGAGAGAGAGGTGGTTCTTAAAACACTGCATTTCATTAGCATATATTCCAAGGCAGTATGATTCACCCTTATCCTAATTAACACTCTTCGATATATTCAGCAAATTAATATATACATACAGAGAGAGAGAGAGAGAGAGAGAGAGAGAGAGAGAGAGAGAGAGAGAGAGAGAGAGAGAGAGAGGTTCTTAAAACAACCAGCTACATCAGAATATTCCTTGTATTATTCTCAGCCTCGACAAAGGGGTTGGTTCCTTATTCCATCTCATGGAAGGCATAAAAACGCAACGACGTAACGGAAAAACGCCCGCTAAAACCATAGTCCCAGGAATGGATTGCTTCCGGAGTCGTAAAATTCTATCATAAAAGAATCATAAAAAGGTCTCATTACAGAGAAAGGGTCTTTGATCTTCGGTCTTTGGTCTCAGACCTGCAGACCGAAGTATTATAGCCCGGGGGTAAAGGTTATACTGAAGTTATACTTCTGAGTTTAAAAAGGAACGACTGGGGAGTGATTTCTCCTGAAGGTGCTTCGTCAGGAGGAGAGATAATGCTGGTGAAGGAACGCTTGGTTGACGATCTCTCTCTCTCTCTCTCTCTCTCTCTCTCTCTCTCTCTCTCTCTCTCAGAGAGTGATTGTCTCTGTAGATGCTTCGTCAGTTGAGATAATATTTGTAAAGGATTGCTGGGTTGACGCTCTCTCTCTCTCTCTCTCTTAGTGATTTTCTCTGTAGATGCTTCGTCAGTTGAGATAATATTTGTAAAGGATTGCTCGGTTGACGCTCGCTCTCTCTCTCTCTCTCTCTCTCTCTCTCTCTCTCTCTCTCTCTCTCTCTCTCTCTCTCTGAGGAATTAGGTTTGCTAACCTGCCCTTCAGTTGATACTTTTGCTTTTCCAGTTATTATTATTATTATTATTATTATTATTATTATTATTATTATTATTATTATTATTGCATCCCATTAGCAAAAGCAGACCCTTACAGAAAAGGAAATAGAGAATTAAGAGCTAAATCACGAAAGATGAAAGAACAAAGAAGGCCACTGAGATCCTTTACACGAGATCAATCTCATTACATTTATTTTTAATTTTTCATAATATAGTCCCAATTAATATTTGCTGATTAGCTCATGCGTGTAATTTATCAGTAACGGATCGTTGCTAACAATTAATTACCAAATACATAATCAAAAGACCCCTTTTAAGTCTGTATAATTAAATCAGGGTAAATTTCATATTACAGGTAAAAATAACAGGTGCAGTTATTATGCACTTCCTGCATTTGTTAAAAACTGCATTCGCCTGTCCATGAAAGGGGCAGTTCCACAAAGGTTATTTCCCTCTTCTTCCAGACTGCTGAACTTCCACATTCGCTTCCGTAGGAATCAGAATAGGAATACAGGAACTGTGGCAACTAAAAATATGATTAATATATTTCCATAAATTACGGAATACAATCACAGGAACAGTGATGACCAAAAATATGGGTGATACACTGCATTGTCCTCAAAAAAATGTAAAAATGGGAATAATGACTACAAGAAACATGACTGAAATATATTATCCACGAAAGACCGAATATATTTACAGGAACGTTAAACCCAAAAATAATAATATGCTTCCCACTTCGTTCTTACGAAATTATCTCTTCGACAATTATTATTATTATTATTATTATTATTATTATTATTATTATTATTCAGAAGCTGAACCCTATTCATACGGAACAAGCCCACCACAGGGGCCATTGACTTAAAATTCAAGCCTTCAGAGAATATTATGGTGTTCATTTGAAGGTAATAGATAATAGAAAATACAGAAAGATGAGATCAGTTGTTCGAAAAAAAAAATTACAGATTAATAAATAAATAGATAAAAATGTAAGCAAATTATTGAAATACACGGAGAATTGTTTTAGGGAAGCAATGCAGCCCTCCATTGCCAAAGCTGGTAATATGAATGAGCAAGAATGATTTAAAAAAAATGAGAAATCATCTAACCTGATGCTGTATTCATGTCAGATCAAATGCATTTCATTCACTGACTTCCACCCTAGAGGGGCGAAAATGCCCCAGGCCAAATGTCCCGAAAATCAGAGATTCGTCTGAGACGAAATCGAGCGAGAATTCTTTTTCAGTGTCAGTTCGCTAAAAAAACTTGTCTCGGTACGAACTTGTGTCGGAGACATTCGGTAGGAATCGCATCTCGTTTCATTCTTGTTTTCCGAGTCACATGATATATTTCAGCGTTTATTCCAGTAATTAATCTCGTCAGATTTTTTAGTTTTCTGTACAAGAAAACTACTGCGTCGGCTTTGTCTGCCCGTCCGCACTTTTTTCTCTCCACCCTCAGATCTTGAAAACCACTGAGGCTAGAGGGCTGCAAATTGGTATGTTGATCATCCACCCTCCAATCATCAAACATACCAAATTGTAGCCCTCTAGCCTCGGTCGTTTTTATTTTATTTAAGGTTAAATTTAGCCATAATCGTGCTTCTGGCAACGACACAGGATAGGCCACCACCGGGCCGTGGTTAAAGTTTCATGGGTCGCAGCTCATATAGAGTTATGTCGAGACCACCGAAAGATAGATCTATTTTCAGTGGCGTTGATTATAGGTTGTAGCGGCTGTACAGGAAACTCTCAAATGCTTTAGACCTTATTCCGGTAGCCCCTGTTCTAGGTTATTAAACTTCTGTAATATGATGTAGTTGTTAAGGTGCTCCCATAATTCAGTAAAGCATGTTTTACATATATTGGAAACTTATCGAATACAAATCACAAACAGGTTGAAAAACGTTTATGGCTTATTGATAGTCCTAACCATACTACTTCTATACTTCTTGAATGCTTTAGAATTCATTTGTATTTGTTAGGATGCTTCCATATTACAGCAAAACATATCATAAACATGTCTGAAACTTATCCCATACAAATCACAAACAGGCTGAAAACAATTGGAAATTTATTGATAGTCCTAACCAATGCTTCATACGATCATCCAGAGTTGGGAAAAGGTTCGTTCTGCACTTGCGGTCGTCAACTTCTTTCCAACCTGTTTGTGATATGTATGCGATAAGTTGCCGACGAGTTCTCATGATATGTTTCCTACGGTGCTTCTGTTTCTGCCTTTTTGCTGCATTCTGCTGTAACTGCTGTTATAGTGCAGCAGATTGCTGTAAAAATCGTTCAGATAGTGAAACAAGCATGAAATTTGGCACAAACATTCCTAAGACTACGCTCTCTTAGAAAAGGGCGCTGGCCACCTGAAAATCCAAGATGGCGGCTATTTTTCAAAATGGCCGCCATCTATGTTGAGATTCACTGGTTTGGGAGCATCTATTGGATGGAATATGCCAGTTTTTTTTTTTTTAAACCTCGACTTTTAGGTTATAAAAATGTTCCATACCACACATTTTATTGAAAACCCTTACTAAATGAATTGTAACCAAGATGGCGTACAAAATGGTTGCCATAAAAGTTTTTTTTTTTTTTTTTCTATCCACAGCGCTAGCAGACATAGAGACCAACTGTTTTTATTTAATGGTATATTCATGTGATCAGACAGTTTAACTAATATGCTATTTTCAACTGAAATAGTAATGGTATGGTCACATACAACATTGTGTCTAAGACTGT
The DNA here is from genome assembly GCF_040412425.1 of Macrobrachium rosenbergii. Taxonomy (NCBI): domain Eukaryota; kingdom Metazoa; phylum Arthropoda; class Malacostraca; order Decapoda; family Palaemonidae; genus Macrobrachium; species Macrobrachium rosenbergii. The sequence goes on from NC_089776.1 coordinate 14,653,425, forward strand.
AACCATAAAAAGAAAAGAAGAGAAATACGGACTAAACGCAACCAATCTATGTATAGGTCTCTCAACCTACACCTTTGAAAAATTCGAGGATAAGAAGGTAGGCATAGCATGACACGTTGGATGCTCAAGCTAGATTATCTACTGAAGAGAGGGCAATATTTATCTAGACTTCACATTTGCAAGTGCACAGAGCTGTGCAGGGAAGACCCAGCTTGTAGCACTTGCACCTTTCCCGACAGCCTGCTTTGCATCCACATTTGGTAAGCTGTTGGCAACTCTTGGCTAAGGGCGAGTTGGTTGTCCAGAGGACTTGCCATGCTTCACCAGACTTTGCCATCCCCACTCAGCAGGGTTCTCTGGCTGTGGCTGACACTGGGTGGCCTGCCCCACACACAACCAGCCTGGTACGCAGCACGCTTGGTGTGTTGGAGGAGAGCTCCCTGGTTGGTGGAATGGCCTCATATGCCCTTTGTTTTCTGGCAAACATATCAAGTCTAGCCTCATCCACAGTGCCAGCAGTGCTGGATCTTTCATACATAAGTATGACAAACCTCTCCAGGACCTTCAGGTCACTCTCTTCCACTCTGAGAGGGTAGTGACTCAGTTTGGAGAACACAGTGGAGGCCTGGTTACACTTGCAGCTGACAGGAAGGATTCTGCAGTTCCAGATGAAGCAACTCCTGCCTCCACCAGAGCTCCTGTCCAACCACTGCCATGAAGAAGAGTACCAAGAGATGTCATTGCTGCCATCTCAATGTGCAGACCACCAAACATTACCAGATACTTGTCTTCGCCATACTGATCAGGCCACTGCCACTGCACCTGCTTTGCTACGGCATAGATTGGCTGATCAGCTGTGATTATGGGTATCTGGCCAGGGTTCAGAAAATCAGTGACATCCTGCACTTTCTGCATCACGTGTTTGATCGTAGCAACAGAATGAGCCTGATCACGCAGGAGAGGAAGCAATGAAGTTATGGTTACTTCAAATTCTGGGGTTCTCTTCATTGAAGCGTGATGAGCTGACCACGTCAGATTCACTGCATCATCTATTTCCTGGGTGACTATGACCTTGTCTAGCCACTGATACTCCAGTGCAAGCTGTGGCCCCAAGATATCTGTGGGTGGCTTTGGTATTGCAGTGTTTGGTGGCACAGGGTTCTTTGTTTGAAAGGAAGCTGGTGAGATGTTTGTGAATGTGTCCGGCAATTCAGGCACCGACCTCACTTTCTCAGGTGCAAACTTTAGTTGCTGTCTTTCCTGTCCAGTGTTCTCCTTGGTGGGGTGCTGAAATATGGAGATGCTAGTTCCATGGAAGGAGGTAGTGGCAGTAGTTGCAGATGGGTTGTGGTCGATGTTGTCCATCACTGCAGTGGTGAACAACCCTTTTCGCAGTACTGGGGACAGACCACACCTCCTCCACATATTTGCTAACTGTGGCATCTCCTAACTGTGCAGAGACCTCCAGTACTCTGTCATAAGAGATACTGAGGCCATACTGATGTAGCATTTCAACCAGGTTTCTCTTCCTGGTTTTGGCATAGACTGAGAGTCCCATGTAGACTGGGAATGGTGTTTCTCTGTCTTTGGAGTGTCTATGAGTTGTTGCTCCTCTTTGTATCGGGAGTAGCAGTTGAACTGCATGAGCTGTGCAATGGCCTGGTCTGACTTTGATGCTCCAAATCGTAACTGTGACTTGATGTCAGCCCCATGCTCAACCATCCCTACAAACTGGAGCAGGAGAGGAGGCACAGAATTTCGTACACAAGCCTCAGAAAATGTGCCATCAAACCGTGACTGATGATCAAGTATAGACTTTCTGAGAATATTTGCTGCTTTAGCAATGATAACTGCCTCTGAAAGATCAGATGATTGAGCAAGTGCTTTTCCCACATCCTTTTGAAATGCAAGTAATACATCTCTGCCAGATTTATGAGCCTCAAGTTCTGGAATTTCTGCCAGAAGTTTGTCTTTGAGTCTCGTGGAATTTACACTTGGTGACTCTACACCTAATTGTTCCAGACGTTGTTGGTAGAGGTGGCAAATATCTGCCAGCCGAAATGTGACTGGATCATCTGAACAAAGGTTGTTTTCAACAATGTATGTCATCAGTTCTGACAGAACTAGTGGATACACATCTGATTCTGACTCAGTGCTACCTTGGTCTTTCTCAAGGCTCCTCAGGTAGGACCTTTTTCTGTTGTAGAGGGCACAAAGACAGGCATGGTGATACTTAAACTCCTGTGCAATGACATCCCCACCAGTCAACTTAGCAAGGAGCTTGCCATCACTAAGTATCTCTGCACATTCACGCAATTTCAAGTCAAGGCCCTTAGTACTAGCCTGTCTGAGATCAGATGCAGGTGCCACTTTCTCACAGAAAATGCAAACTTCATTGTCATGACTGGTTCGGCGCAGTTTTGCACGACTAGTCTCAGTGTTGCTGGTCTGGTCATTGGTTGTCGCTTTCTTGCACGGTCCAGTTTAGTGTTGTTAAACAACAAGCGACAGTTCACATGGTATTTTGCTGCATTTTTCCTGAGAGTGGCCTCTATGCCATCACCTTCATCCAGCCTTGCTGGATCCATTATCAGTGGCATTTCATTAATTTCACTGAACATGGGAATGTTCCTTGCCAGCATTGTGTACCCATCATGGTCTAGGACATGATGACTTGGAGGTGATGTCAAGTGCTCACCTCTTTGTCCTTCTGACAAAGACAACACAAACTCCAGTTTGTTTTTCTACTGCTCAATATTGGATTGGCATCACATTCTGCCATGATTTCACTTTTGATTAAGGCCGAGGGGTTATCCTTTACCACCTTAAACAAAGCACACATTCCTGTATGGGATTCAACTAGGTTCGGTCTCCCTACACCTAGCCCGATCATTCATCCAGTGCCATTTAAGTCCCGTGTGATCTGTACACCATCCGGGTAAGTACATGAACCATCATGTACAGCCCCCATACCCTGGCTCGGCTCTCCCGCGCTGGCACATCCTGTCTATTCAGGTGCGGCTATCTAACTATAGCTGGTCTGGGGCTGTTAGAAAGCATTTGGGACACTAAACTAAACTATACTACAACTACTAGTCTAAGACTACAGGATTAGTAAAGCTGGATTAGCTGGCACTGAACCCCATGCTGAGTTACACAGCAGTGATGTCACCAGTGTGCCCTGGTTGTGTGCAGACATACACTCTTTTACATTTATTAATTTTCCTTCAAAATTGATGAGTTATTCAAAAGAGATGGCCTCATTAGGATCTAAAACCACAGAAACCAAGATCCATGCTTAAAACGATAATTGTTGAACGGGCATTATTTCTCATTATAATTATTGTTTCTACCTTTTCTTGGCAGCCATATAGCCCCCATATTTAAAGGTAAACTGTACTGGGAAGCTACAGAAACATAATATTCACAAGAAATAGTATGGAAGAGCTTTACCATATTGCTAGAAAGCAAATACATGCCATTCTAGTGAAAAATTAGCCAAAATCTGTCGATACTGGCCGCCATCTTGGAATTTGGCCGCCATATTAAATTTTTTGCGTGGCCAGCGCCCTTTTCTGATAGAGGGAACTTTAAAGAGCACTTGTGCAAAATTTCATGCTTGTTTCACTATCTGAACGATTCTTATGAAATATGCAATTATCTGCTGCACTATAGCCACGACCCTTCATCTATCATCTATTTCCAGATTAGTTGCTCCACATCTCTGGCATTCAATTTCTTACGTAACATTTCTTTTGCTAACATTTCTTATTCAAGTTTTGCATTCCTTCACCAGATCCCTCTTCTTCTTTTCTCAAAAACTTGCATCTGCATCTGAAATGATTTTGATAAAAAGGAAACTGTAATAAAACTGGAGGGTACGAACACCCCTTTTTGAAAAGCACCTTTATATCAAACTACCTACTCTCTCGTATTATTTCTGGCATAAAATACGCAACGGTTTTTGTTATATATGTTGAATGCATTCGCAAAATGAAACACGCACAGTCACAACTTTCTTTTCGTGGAGAATTCATTCCAATGCCTTCGAACGAAATTCCCAAACAGGTGTATGAGGAAGAAAATTGTTTGGAGTATTTTTCTAATTGTTTAAATGGGATTGGACTTTTAGGCACGTCATGTTTTGCAACTGCGAATGAATTTTATCGGAGTACCGAGGGGAATGAACGCGATTCAAAAAAGGAATTCGCTTACTAAAACTGAGGTCTTACTTTCTCTTCTTCGTGTTTTCTTCTTCTTCTTCTTCTTCTTTTTCTTTTAACGTGCTTTTATTCCCATTTTTGTATGGGGTAAGCACGATGCCTTCTTTTGAAGGACTTTTTGATTTGGCTTTGGTTTTCAGAGGACGAAAACAGGGGCTGAGTAAATGAAGGGAATTGATCGTAAAATTGCTTCTCGTTTCTGTGAATTAGTTAATTAATGAATTGATTAATTAACTAATAAAATAAAAAATAATGCATCAGTTATTAGTTAATTTATTTGATCTATGTGAATTAATTAATTAACTAATCAATTAAAGAAATAATGCATAAAGTATTAGTTGAATTTATTTAATTATCTGTTTATTTTTCTGTTATCTAATTAGTTAATCAACTGATTTATTGATCAATCACTTATTCAATTAATTAATTTGCCTATGTATTTATTAATCAACAATCAATTTATTACAAAATAATTAATTTATATAAATTACTTATTTACTGATTAATTGATTAAAAAACTAATTATGCATAGTTGTCACATTCTCATTTCATTAAACTGATAAAAATGCAAACGTAGATCAAATCAGTAAAGGGTGAGATGAACATATATTCCAATATTTTTTTTATTTCTCTTATGAGATAAGTTCATTCTTTTTACTACACACAACAATAATGGAAGTATTTTCGTTGTAGTTTTCCCTTATCTACAGTATTTGAATCCTTGTTGAGAGAGAGAGAGAGAGAGAGAGAGAGAGAGAGAGAGAGAGAGAGAGAGAGAGAGAGAGTATTTTAAAAACGTAAGAAAGAGAGAGAGGTCTGACATCTTAAAACTATAAGAAAGAGAGGGAGGGATGAAGGTTAAACGTGAAATTGAGCCAGTTAAACAAGAGAGAGAGAGAGAGAGAGAGAGAGAGAGAGAGAGAGAGAGAGAGAGAGAGAGAGAGAGAGAGAGAAGTTTGATATTTTAAACATGTAAGAAAGAGAGGGAGGTGAAGTATGGAAAAGTGCCATTTAAACGAGAGAGAGAGAGAGAGAGAGAGAGAGAGAGAGAGAGAGAGAGAGAGAGAGAGAGAGAGAGAAGTTTGATATTTTAAACATATAAGAAAGAGAGGAAGGTTAAGCATCGAAAAGTGCCATTTAAACGAGAGAGAGAGAGAGAGAGAGAGGTAGAAAATCGGTGGATTATACGCTGTTGATCCCAAACCTCGTTGCAAAGCTGCAATAGACTGCAATTTGTTTGAAAAAGAAGAATATTGGTCCGAGGTGCTTTCTGGATTGGCGTGTTGTTGTGTCTGTTGCTCGCCGGCGGCTATAAAATTATTTTATTCCATTGCTGCAAATTTCTGTTATAGAATTCTTCCATTGTCTCTGCTGAGGAAATATTCTGGAAATACTCATCTCATTTTTGTTTCCACTGACCTCGAGAGTTATAGATACTTTTAGAATGTAATGGGGTAATATGAAAGTGGTTAGTGGCCTTCAAAAGACACATATCTGAATGAATGATTATATATATATATATATATATATATATATATATATATATATATATATATATATATATATATATATATATATATATATATATATATATATATATATATATATATATATATATATATATATATATATATATATATGTATACATATATATATACATGCATACATATATACATTAACTAATTCACAATTTTTAAAATCGAAAATTTCGGAAAATCTGTTCATTGTTAAATTTAGTCTTTTTTTTTTGAATAGCTGAAAATTCACCCAAAATTGCTTATAACGCTTTTTATTATGTCATATGAGCGTGTGTGTGTGTGTGTGTGTGAGAGAGAGAGAGAGAGAGAGAGAGAGAGAGAGAGAGAGAGAGAGAGAGAGAGAGAGAGAGAGAGAGAGAGCGTTATCGATCACTAGAGCATTATATATATATATATATATATATATATATATATATATATATATATATATATATATATATATATATATATATATATATATATATATATGTATACACATATATATATACATGCATACATATATACATTAACTAATTCACAGTTTTTTAAAATCGAAAATTTCGGAAAATCTGTTCATTGTTAAATTTAGTGTCTTTTTTTTATTAATAGCTGAAAATTCACCCAGAAATTGCTTATAACGCTTTTTTATGTCATAAGCGAGCGTGTGTGTGTGTGTGTGTGTGTGTGTGTGTGTGTGTGTGTGTGTGTGTGTGAGAGAGAGAGAGAGAGAGAGAGAGAGAGAGAGAGAGAGAGAGAGAGAGAGAGAGAGAGCGTTATCGATCACCAGAGCATACTAAGCAAATTTACATAATCGGATCTTTTCTGATATTTAACTCTCGTGTATCTTCGACATACTTTCTTGACCTTTCAAACTGTATGAGAGTATTTCAATTATATAAGTTCACGACCATATAGAATTTATAATAGTATTTCGATAACTTTTTTCCTTAACCATCCTGAATTTGTGAGTCTCGGCAACTTTCTTCCTCAGCCATATAGAATTTATGGAAGTATTCGGTAACTTTCTTCCTCGACCATCAAGAATTTATGAGAGTATTTCGGTAACTTTCTTACCCAACCATCCTGAATTTATGAGAGCTTCTTGGTAACTTTCTCCCTCAACTTTCCAGAATTTATAAGAGTATTCCGTTAACTTTCTTCCTCAACCATTCAGAATTTATGAGAGTACCTCGGTAACGTTCTTCCTCAACTATTCAGAATTTATGAGAGTATCTCAACTTTCTTCCTCAACCATCCAGAATTTATTAGAGCATCTTGGTAACTTTCTTCCTCAACCATTCAGAAATTATGAGAGTATCTCGGTAACTTTCTTCCCCAACCATCCAGAATTTATGAGAGCATCTCGGTAACTTTCTTCCTTAACCATTCAGAATTTATGAGAGTATCTCGGTAACGTTCTTCCTCAACCATTCAGAATTTATGAGAGTATCTCGGTAACTTTCTTCCTCAACCATCCAGAATTTATGAGAGCATCTCGGTAACTTTCTTCGTCAACCATCCAGAATTTATGAGAGCATCTCGGTAACTTTCCTCCTCAACCATCCAGAATTAATGGAAGTGTCTCTATAAATTTTCTCCTCAACCATCAAGAATTTAGGAGAGTATTTTGGTAACTTTTTTCCTCAGCCATCCAGAATTTATGAGTGTATCTCAGTAACTTTCTTTCTCAACCTTCCAGAGTTTATGAGAGTATTTCGGTAACTTTCATCCTCAACCACCCAAAATTTATGAGGGTATTTCAGTCATTTTCTTCCTAACCATCCAAGATTTATGAGAGTATTTCGGTAACTTTCTTCCTCGACCTTCCAGAGTTTATGAGAGTATTTTAATAATTTTCTTCCTCAGTCATTCAGAATTTATGAAAGAATTTCGGCAACTTTCTTCCTCAACCACCCAAAATTTGTGAGAGTACTTCGGTAACTTTTTTCCTCGACAATCCAGAATTTATAAGTGTACTTCCATCACGGTATTCCTCAACCATCCAGAATTTATGCAGTCATTTCTGCGATATTCATCCAAAATTCATGACTATTCCCCTGAATATATTTATCTAAAATTTAAGACCCTATGTCGATCATTTCTCCCTAACCCATCCAGATTTTATGACAGCATTGCAATACACATTTCCTCCATTAAATAACCAAAATTACGAGAGTATTTTAGCCACCTTCTTCCCGTCCCACCCGAAATCTCTGAGAGCCATCTTTTGCCCAGACAGCCAGACCTGAAAAAACACGACTATCGTGCTCTGTGCATCGGAGTTCGCAGAGTTCGGTCTCCTAATGAGTTCCCATCTCCATCCTTTTTCTGGACAGATTGCCTTTCCATTAGGAGATCTAATGAAGAATTGGCCACTCCCCGTGCGAGAAATTTCAGTTAATGGGGGGAAACTCCGCTGAAATGGCGAGGAATCAGCGCCAACCGTTTTCAAGGAGACGAATTTTGCAGAGAAAATTGCTTGTCAAAAACAATCCGTATAATTCCGTCGGGGCAAATTAGAATATGCGAAATTATGCGGTGAGAAAACAGAAATAACTATTGCTGATAATTTATCTATCTATCTATCTATCTCTCTGTCTATCTATCTTCTTGAATTATACTGAAGACGAAGAACTGACAAACTTATTTTCTTAACAGGCCTAATTAGGTACGATGTTCGGAGGTACTAAACAAAAATACATTTAATTAGGTAGGTATCATACGCCATTGATTAATACCCAGTGCAGGCCTGTGAGTTCTCCTTAAGGTTTTTCAGTAACACAATTTAATGTTTTATTATTATTATTATTATTATTATTATTATTATTATTATTATTATTATTATTATTATTAATTATTATTATTATTATATCAGTTACTCTTAATTGTACACACACACACACACACACACACACATATATATATATATATATATATATATATATATATATATATATATATATATATATATATATATATATATATATATATATATATATATATATATATATATATATATATATATATATATATATATATATATATATATATATATATATATATATATATATATATATATATATATATATGAATGAATGAGAGTGAAAGGGTCGATCAGAGTATTCTGAAATGGTTTGGTCATACGGAGAGAATGGAGTACAATAATTCGGCGAAAGAGCGCACAGTACAGAATGGATCGGGGGAAGTCGGAGGCTAGGAACACATAAAAAAGTATTGAGAGAGAGAGAGAGAGAGAGAGAGAGAGAGAGAGAGAGAGAGAGAGAGAGAGAGAGAGAGAATATAAGTGTAAACTTTAAATGAAGAAGCAAGATCTCTTTCAAACCTTTGCCGTTTTAATCTTGTCTGAAGTCTTTCTGTAACGTGCTTTTTTTTTTTTTCTCCTTCTCCCATTCCTCCTCGATCTTCCAAAAATATCTCAGACGTCGTTTTTCACCGTTGCAGAGCGTGAAAACTTCATCAAGTTACATGCAACAACTTCTCATCCCTGACGGTGTTCTCTCTCTCTCGGAAGTTTATCGAACTTCTGATATACAGAGGTCATTAGCAAGGTACACAACTCCTCATCTCATTAAGTTAACAAGACTTATATCATAAGCTCTAGGTAAATTCCTTATTATTCATTATGCAAAGATGTTGAAAGCGGTTTACATATTTTTTTTCATTCTGAGGAATAATTTAGTTCCCGGCCGTTATATAATGTGAACTTAAATGGTTATTCACGAATGTTCTTCATGTTGAGGAAGTTTACGCAATCTAAACGCGTACGGGGACAGAATGATAACAGGCAGCTGAACCTCTAAATATAAACCTGTAATCTCTAATAATCTGCAGATCTCACCTTTCTCACTCACAAACACACACACACACACACACACCATATATATATATATATATATATATATATATATATATATATATATATATATATATATATATATATATATATATAGATAGATAGATAGATATTTGTGACATGAGATGTCATGGAGATTCATTTTTAGGAATATATATATATATATATATATAGTATATGTATATATTGTATATATACATACATATATATGTATATATACATATACATACATATATACACATATATAAGTAATAATGACTCTCCAAGTACATCTCGTCACAAATATCTATAATTCATTTGTTTTTTGTCAAAAACATGTACTAACTGAAAGATTGTAATAATAATAAATAATAATAATAATAATAATAATAATAATAATAATAATAATAATAATAATGATAATAGATAATAATAATAATAATAATAATTATTATTATTATTATTATTATTATTATTATTATTATTATTGTGATGATGATGATGATGATGATGATGATGATGATGATGATGTTGATGAGAGAAACCAGTATTATTTATATTAGTAGCAACAAGATAACATTAGCATTATCAACTTCAGTTAATCCCATCATTCACGCTCCCTAAGGCATTGCGAAATCAGCATTGCTAACAAGCACTTCACATCACTGCGTCACGACCTTCGCTCTGGAGACATTACGAGACGGAACAACAACTTCCCAAGTGTTTGTTCCAAGAAAGGAAACACGGAAATTGGCTCCTGTTGTCATCCAGGGCGAATCACGAGAGGAATAAGTCAAAAATAAGGCAAAGTTTCTTAGGCGCAATCGAATTTTCTGTACAGCGTATAGCGCTGTATGAGCCGCGGCCCATGAAACTTTCTGCCACGGCCAATGAGACTTTCAGCCCCGGCCCGGTGGTGGACTGTCCTATGGCGTTGCCAGACGCACGATCATGGCTAACTACCTTAAATAAAATAAAAACTACTGAGGCTAGAGGGCTGCAAATTGCTATGTTTGATGGCTGGAGGGTGGATGGTCAACATATCAATTTGCAGCCATCTAGCCTCAGTAGTTTTTAAGATCTGAGGGCGGACAGAAAAAGTGTGGACGGACAAACAAAGCCGGCACAATAGTTTTCTTTCACAGAAAACGAAAATACAGATAAATTCTGAGCCGGATATTCTATTAAATTCTTTTGCAGCATCGGTAAATATTATGAAAAAATAATTTTTTCCTACGAATCCCATATCATAATATTAGAAATACCAAACTTGGTATCCTAGACCCCTAAATTTTTCTCTTTATATTTTAAAATAAATTCCTCTAAGATGACCTATCGTAAACCTCGAGAATACACCAAAATACAGACATCAGATTACGTTAAGAGAATTTCTTTTATCTACAAAAGTCGCCCAGTTTGGGGTGTCACAGACCACTAACCATGCAAGATAGTAATTGGGAAAAAAATTGCAAGGCACTGAAATTTTTAAACATATTCTTGATTAGTAACTGAAATTATTAATTATAGCTAGTCTGAATCAAAATCCATTAACGCCCTCAAGGGCATTCAATGCAAATTCTGACTTAAAAAGTCATCTGAGAGGAAATGAATTCTAAAGAGACCACTGCTATCACACACACACATTATATAGATAGATAGATATATAGATAGATAGATAGATATTTGTGATATGAGATGTGCCTGGAGATTCCTTTTTAGGAATATATCATATATATATATATATATATATTATATATATATAGTACAGATAAAATCCACGAAGGAATGGAATATTGAGTGCTGCGAGGCCTTTCGACGCTAGGTCCTTTACTTAGCAGAGTCTGCTAAGTAAAGAACCTAGCGTCGAAAGGCTTCGCAGCACTCCAGTGTTTCCGTTTCCTTCGTGGATTTTATCTTTATTTATATATTCATCACGTTCCATATTTTCGTGATTCAGTTATACATTATATATATAGTATATGTACATGTATTGTATATATAAATACATACATATATATACACAATAATGACTCTCCAAGTACATCTCGTCACAAATATCTATAATTCATTTGTTTTTAGTCAAAAACGTACTAACTGAAGTGCGACGTATCAGCTGAACACCCAAGTATAGGAGACTGTAATAATCTTCAAGGCCTGTGACTGATACACAGAGATCATGGTAACTATTTTCACTTATAAATAAAGATCAGGTTGAAAGAATAACTGTTCATAATCTGACGTTAAAATGTCTTAGAGGAATATTATTATTCACAACCAACCATAATTGAAAACTATGTAATTTGTGCGCCTTAAAAAAAAGAAATGGCTGTCTGAATCGAAATAACGCGAGGGATTCCGCAACCACTTCTCCGAGGTCTATAGAGATTCCCGAAGACTTCCTGAAGGACGGAAGGGAGGAAGGAAGGATCGGAGACGTCCTCTTCTAAAACTATGCATACTGAGACTCCAGACGAAAGTCAAATAAACGAATGGCTCGTGAAAACTTGCTGCATTTGTGTATTTCATTTGGACACTTAACAATAAGTGTTGATAACTTTTTATTATGCGGCGAGTGTGGCTTCATCCCCACCGCCCATGGATTTCCTGCCGAAAATGGAAAGATGGTATTAAAGAACTTGTTGAACGTGTGTATTGCATCTGGACACCTGGCAAAAAGTGTTTTTAACTTTTTATTATACGGTGATTGTGGCTTGACCCCCTTCTCCCGTGGATTTCCTGCCGAAAAAGAGGACCATACAACGCTGAAGGAGGCAGGAGTTAGTCCTCTTCGCTGCTACTACGGCCCACAAACAGAAGACGGAAGCGAGGTCGAAGATTTCACGGAAGAAATGGAGGAAGGAGAGAGGGAGGCGGCAATGATAGAAAAGAAGCTCGTAGCTGTGGAAAACGAAATGGTGATTTTAAGAAGAGAAAATAGGGACTTGAAAACAATCGTGGCCAAACTAATGAAAAGAAAATTTTGAAATGACGAATGAGCCACGTTACCGCCCACCGCCTCCACAACAACCAAGTTCTGGAGAACCTAGTCAACCTCCTCCGGGACAAGGACAACCACCACCACCACAACGTCCCGGGCAACAACCTCAAGGATCTGGACAACCACCTCCGGGATGGGGACAACAACCTCAAGGATCTGGACAACCACCTCCGGGATGGGGACAACAACCTCAAGGATCTGGACAACCACCTCCGGGATGGGGACAACAACCTCAAAGAAATGGACAACCAGGACGTGAACAGCAACCTCCTGGATGGGGACAACAACCTGCAGGACGTGAACAGCAACCTCCAGGATGGGGACAACAACCTGCAGGACGTGGACAGCAACCTCCAGGATGGGGACAACAACCTGCAGGACGTGGACAGCAACCTCCAGGATGGGGACAACAACCTGCAGGACGTGAACAGCAACCTCCAGGTTGGGGACAACAAACTTTAGGACCTGAAGAGCAACCTGCAGGACGTGGACAGCAACCTCCTGGATGGGGACAACAACCTCAAAGAAATGGACAACCAGGACGTGAACAGCAACCTCCAGGATGGGGACAACAACCTGCAGGACGTGGACAGCAACCTCCTGGATGGGGACAACAACAGCAACCTGCAGGACCTGAACAGCAACCTGCAGGACGTGGACAGCAACCTCCTGGATGGGGACAACAACAGCAACCTGCAGGACCTGAACAGCAACCTGCAGGACGTGGACAGCAACCTCCTGGATGGGGACAACAACAGCAACCTGCAGGACCTGAACAGCAACCTGCAGGACGTGGACAGCAACCTCCTGGATGGGGACAACAACAGCAACCTGCAGGTCCTGAACAGCAACCTGCAGGACGTGGACAGCAACCTCCTGGATGGGGACAACAACAGCAACCTGCAGGACCTGAACAGCAACCTGCAGGACGTGGACAGCAACCTCCTGGATGGGGACAACAACAGCAACCTGCAGGACCTGAACAGCAACCTGCAGGACGTGGACAGCAACCTCCTGGATGGGGACAACAACAGCAACCTGCAGGACCTGAACAGCAACCTGCAGGACGTGGACAGCAACCTCCTGGATGGGGACAACAACAGCAACCTGCAGGACCTGAACAGCAACCTGCAGGACGTGGACAACCACCTCCAGGATGGGGACAACCACCCCAAGGACCGGGACAACCACCTCCAGGAGAAATCCCCCAAAAAGAAGCCCCTGGACCAGGTGAACAGCCAACCACTCCAGATGGCCCTGCTGCCAAGGGTGGCAGAAGAAGTAGGCCAAGAAAGGACGGCCAGAGGAAAAGGAACCAAAGGGAACGGAGGGAAAGAAAGCCACGTGAAAGGGCTCAGAGGGAAAGAAAGCCACGTGAAAGGGATCGTAGGGAAAGAAAGCCACGTGAAAAGAAGCGAAGAGAAAGACGGCCGCATGAGAAGAAACATGAACAAGGCCATCCCGGATTGGGGGAACAAGGCCATCCCGGATTTGGGGACAATACTGGACAGGGTCAATGGGCTCCACCATATATGAGTGACCCTGGTTGGAGAGCTTCATGGGGAAATTATGGACAACAGAATACATGGGGAAGTAGTCAATATAGTGGATCGGTTCCACCAAACACGAGTGGCTCTGATTGGAGCTCTTCATGGGGAAGTTATCGATACTAGGATCAGTGTGGCCAGCCCTTGGTCGGCCAACTGTTGGCCAAGGGTGTTTCACCAGGAAGGGTAAATGTGGTGGGCATTTACTCTACTGGGGAAACACTCAAGCCAACAGTTGAATCACTCTTGATTGCTTCTGAAGAAGCAATGTGGGCAGCCCTTGGGCAACCAACTGTTATTGCCAAGGGTGTTTCACCAGGAAGGGTAAATGTGGTGGGCATTTACTCTACTGGGGAAACACTCAAGCCAACAGTTGAATAACTCTTGATTGCTTCTGAAGAAGCAATGTGGGCATCCATGGGCAACCAACTGTTGGCCAAGGGTGTTTCACCAGGAAGGGTAAATGTGGTGGGCATTTACTCTACTGGGGAAACACTCAAGCCAACAGTTGAATCACTCTTGATTGCTTCTGAAGAAGCAATGTGGGCATCCCTGGGCAACCAACTGTTGGCCAAGGGTGTTTCACCAGGAAGGGTAAATGTGGTGGGCATTTACTCTACTGGGGAAACACTCAAGCCAACAGTTGAATCACTCTTGATTGCTTCTGAAGAAGCAATGTGGGCAGCCCTGGGCAACCAACTGTTGGCCAAGGGTGTTTCACCAGGAAGGGTAAATGTGGTGGGCATTTACCTACTGGGGAAACACTCAACCAACAGTTGAATAACTCTTGATTGCTTCTGAAGAAGCAATGTGGGCAGCCCTTGGTCGGCCAACCGTTGGCCAAGGGTGTTTCACCAGGAAGGGTAAATGTGGTTGGCATTTACTCTACTGGGGAAACACTCAAGCCAACAGTTGAATAACTCTTGATTGCTTCTGAAGAAGCAATGTGGGCATCCCATGGGCAACCAACTGTTGGCCAAGGGTGTTTCACCAGGAAGGGTAAATGTGGTGGGCATTTACTCTACTGGGGAAACACTCAAGCCAACAGTTGAATCACTCTTGATTGCTTCTGAAGAAGCAATGTGGGCAGCCCATGGGCAACCAACTGTTGGCCAAGGGTGTTTCACCAGGAAGAGTAAATGTGATGGGCATTTACTCTACTGGGGAAACACTCAAGCCAACAGTTGAATCACTCTTGATTGCTTCTGAAGAAGCAATGTGGGCATCCCTTGGGCAACCAACTGTTGGCCAAGGGTGTTTCACCAGGAAGGGTAAATGTGGTGGGCATTTACTCTACTGGGGAAACACTCAAGCCAACAGTTGAATCACTCTTGATTGCTTCTGAAGAAGCAATGTGGGCAGCCCTTGGGCAACCAACTGTTGGCCAAGGGTGTTTCACCAGGAAGGGTAAATGTGGTGGGCATTTACTCTACTGGGGAAACACTCAAGCCAACAGTTGAATAACTCTTGATTGCTTCTGAAGAAGCAATGTGGGCATCCCATGGGCAACCAACTGTTGGCCAAGGGTGTTTCACCAGGAAGGGTAAATGTGGTGGGCATTTACTCTACTGGGGAAACACTCAAGCCAACAGTTGAATCACTCTTGATTGCTTCTGAAGAAGCAATGTGGGCAGCCCTTGGGCAACCAACTGTTGGCCAAGGGTGTTTCACCAGGAAGGGTAAATGTGGTTGGCATTTACTCTACTGGGGAAACACTCAAGCCAACAGTTGAATCACTCTTGATTGCTTCTGAAGAAGCAATGTGGGCATCCCATGGGCAACCAACTGTTGGCCAAGGGTGTTTCACCAGGAAGGGTAAATGTGGTGGGCATTTACTCTGCACTGGGGAAACACTCAAGCCAACAGTTGAATCACTCTTGATTGCTTCTGAAGAAGCAATGTGGGCATCCCATGGGCAACCAACTGTTGGCCAAGGGTGTTTCACCAGGAAGGGTAAATGTGGTTGGCATTTACTCTACTGGGGAAACACTCAAGCCAACAGTTGAATCACTCTTGATTGCTTCTGAAGAAGCAATGGGCAGCCCTTGGGTGGCCAACTGTTGGCACCAGGAAGGGTAACTGTTTGGCATTTACTCTACTGGGGAAACACTCAAATAACAGTTGAATCACTCTTGATTGCTTCTGAAGAAGCAATGTAAATGTGGGTGGCAACTGTTGGCCAAGGGTTTTCACCAGGAAGGGTAAATGTGGTTGGGCATTTACTCTGGGGAAACACTCAAGCCAACAGTTGAATCACTCTTGATTGCTTCTGGAAGAAGCAATGTGGGCATCCCTGGGTGGCCAACTGTTGGCCAAGGGTGTTTCACCAGGAAGGGTAAATGTGGTTGGCATTTACTCTACTGGGGAAACACTCAAGCCAACAGTTGAATCACTCTTGATTGCTTCTGAAGAAGCAATGTGGGCAGCCCTTGGGTGGCCAACTGTTGGCCAAGGGTGTTTCACCAGGAAGGGTAAATGTGGTTGGCATTTACTCTACTGGGGAAACACTCAAGCCAACAGTTGAATCACTCTTGATTGCTTCTGAAGAAGCAATGTGGGCATCCCATGGGCAACCAACTGTTGGCCAAGGGTGTTTCACCAGGAAGGGTAAATGTGTTGGGCATTTACTCCACTGGGGAAACACATAAGCCAACAGTTGAATCACTCTTGATTGCTTCTGAAGAAGCAATGTGGGCAGCCCTTGGGTGGCCAACTGTTGGCCAAGGATGTTTCACCAGGAGGGGTAAATGTGGTGGGCATTTACTCAACTCGGGAAACACTTAAGCCAACAGTTGAATCACCCATGATTGCTTCTGAAGAAGCAATGTGGGCAGCCCTTGGGCGGCCAACTGTTTGCCGAGGGTGTTTCACCAGGAGGGGTAAATGTGGTGGGCATTTACTCAACTCGGGAAACACTTAAGCCAACAGTTGAATCACCCATGATTGCTTCTGAAGAAGCAATGTGGGGATCCCATGGGCAACCAACTGTTGGCCAAGGGTGTTTCACCAGGAAGGGTAAGTGTGGTGGGCATTTACTCAACTGGGGAAACACCTAAGCCAACGGTTGAATCACTCATGATTGCTTCTGAAGAAGCAACGTGGGCAGCCCTTGGGCGGCCAACTGTTGGCCAAGGGTGTTTCACCAGGAAGGGTAAATGTGGTGGGCATTTACTCCACTGGGGAAACACTTAAGCCAACAGTTGAATCACCCTTGATTGCTTCTGAAGAAGCAATGTGGGCATCCCTTGGGTGACCAACTGTTGGCCAAGGGTGTTTCACCAGGAGGGATAAATGTGGTGGGCATTTACTCCACTGGGGAAACACTTAAGCCAACAGTTGAATCACCATTGATTGCTTCTGAAGAAGCAATGTGGGCATCCATTGGGTGGGCAACTGTTGGCCAAGGGTGTTTCGCCAGGAAGAGTAAATGTGATGGGCATTTACTCTACTGGGGAAACACTGAAGCCAACAGTTGAATCACCCTTGATTGCTTCTGAAGAAGCAATGTGGGCATCCCTTGGGCGACCAACTGTTGGCCAAGGGTGTTTCACCAGGAGGGGTATATGTGGTGGGCATTTACTCCACTGGGGAAACACTTAGGCCAACAGTTGAATCACCCTTGATTGCTTCTGAGGAAGCAATGTGGGCATCGCCTGGGCGACCAACTGTTGGCCATTGGTGTTTTACCAGGAGGGGTATATGTGGTGGGCATTTAGGCTACTCTACTGGGGAAACATTTGAGCCAACAGTTGAATCACCCTTGATTGGTTCTGAAGAAGCAATGTGGGCAGCCCTTGGGCGGCCAACTGTTGGCCATGGGTGTTTCACCAGGAGGGGTAAATGTGGTGGGCAATTACTCCACTGGGGCAACACTTAAGCCAACAATTGAATCACTCTTGATTGCTTTTGAAGAAGCAATCTGGGCAGCCCTTGGGCGGCCAACTATTGGTCAAGGGTGTTTTACCAGGTGAAATGTGGTGGGCATTTATTCCACGGGGGAAAACTATCAAGCCAACAGTTGAATCACCTTTGACTGCTTCTGAAGAAGCATTGTGGGCAGCCCTTGGATGGCCAACTGTTGGCCAAGGGTGTTTCACCAGGGAAGTAAATGTTGTGGGCACTTACTTCACTGGGGAAACACTTAAGCCAACAGTTGAATCACCTTTGACTGCTTCTGAAGAAGCAATGTGGGTAGCCCTTGGGTGAACGAGAGAGAGAGAGAGAGAGAGAGAGAGAGAGAGAGAGAGAGAGAGAGAGAGAGAGAGAGAGAGAGAGGAGAATAGACACAGGGCAGGGAAAGATTTCCGACCCCTCCCTTTCAGTCCTTAGCATCTCTCTCTCTCTCTCTCTCTCTCTCTCTCTCTTTTTTGTGAAGAGAGATATAAAGAGAATAGACACAGGGTAGGAAGGGAGGTCCCACCCCTCCCTTTCAGTCCTTAGATTCTTTTCCCTCTCTCTCTCTCTCTCTCTCTCTCTCTCTCTCTCTCTCTCTCTCATATGTACTCCCACCACTTATGGAAAAAAAGACTTTTACAATGCCAAAGTCTACGAAATGTTTAGCTAAGTCATGATAATTAATTAACTAAATGTAAGCCCAATGTCGCTTAATGTTAGTATCTATAGTTCACAAAGAATAACAACTGTGCACTTTAGGTAATCCGAATCTTTCTCTGTAAGATGGAGGCTAAAAATAACATGAAAAATTAACAGAAGAATGATAAAATGAGGGCTATTTGAATTACATACAAGTTGAGGAGAGAAATCCAAAGAACAAAGATGACACTGAGGGTTTTAGGAAGTCTTCTAGGCCTAACTGCATGTCTGTACACAGCCAAAGTGAGTTTGGTCTTCTAGACTCAAGTGATACCTTCAAGTTTTCCAGAACCATATGACCTCGGTTTTAGTCATTTAGTCTCTCTGTAACTTATGAAAACTAATGAAAATCTTCTATAGGAAGCCACTTCCATGGCGACACGAAAGCGTAACAGCAAACTGTTTACACCGTTCCGGCAAAAGGGTGGCGCCGAAAGCCATGAGGCCTAGAAACGTAAATTTTTAGAGAACAGCAGCTTAGGTCAGCTTAATGTCTAAATAAACACACTCTATTCTAGGGTAATATAGCTCAAAATGATTCTTTTATATATTCACAGAATATTTCCTAATGTCATTCCGGAATCCCGTCAATCACCGTTTCATTTATCTAAGCGTCACAAATTGGACAAGAGGGTCAACAAAAGGTCATATACCCTTACAACTCCTACTTGAAATTTTAAGTGAGTTTTACACTTCACAGAGACGTTTCGATTGAAGTTCTTCAAATTGGATAACAGAACACGAGAAACATTGTTATTCCTGAGGCATAACTATACTTTATACGCAAGTCAGTGTTGTTGACCCCAAAGTTTCAAAACTGGTATACTGGATTATAGGTTTATGTAAGCTGCATAATATATTTTATTATATATGAACCACTATCAGGTTCATCAGGTTCTTTAAGTAAAAAAAAAAAAAAAAAGAACGGGACTGAGAAAATTCGGCAGCAACTGAGGCAAACAGAGGGGACCTTAAAAACTAACTTATTAATCACAAAACTTACAACTTCTACAAACGATTCAATATCTTTCTTATTATTCCAGAACAAAAACTTCATTAACTAAATCCGATAATTATCAGGTCAAGCCAAAAACACTCTCATCTCAGTAACAGTCATTACTGGAGAACAACATTGATTAAGTATATCATAGTCAAAATAAAAATCCTTCCATACGACAGCTTAAACAAGAATCAGTAGTCAAGAGTCAGTAAGTTAAGTTATTCACAAAAATTAATCATAGACCATAATCAACTATTTCAAATGTTTATGAATTACAATTTTAAAGAGTCAAGAGTTAGTAATTAAGTTATTCACAAAAATTAATCATAAGCCATAATCAACAATTTCAACTGTTAATGAATTACAATTTTAAAGAGCCAAGAGTCAGTAAATTACAATCTTAAAGAGTCAAGACTCAGTAAATTAAGTTATTCACAAAAATTAACCATTTACCATAATCAACAATTTCAACTGTTAATGAATTACAATTTTAAAGAGCCAAGAGTCAGTAAATTACAATTTTAAAGAGTCAAGAGTCAGTAAATTAAGTTATTCACAAAAATTAATCATAAGCCATAATCAACAATTTCAACTGTTAATGAATTACAATTTTAAAGACCCCAAAACAAAGTCAGATTTGTAACAAATCACAAGACAGCCAGTTGACAATTACAAAACCTGTGTCAAAACATTTCATGGACAAAACAGGACCACAAACTATGATCAAGATAATCAAAACAACAGGAATAACAGAACATGACCAAGAACTGGCACGAAAACAATATCATAAACCCCCCCGAGTACAACGAACATTAACTCTGAAAAACACTTGGAAAGAAAACTTAGGTTCGAAGACTCTCTGCAATAAATAGTGCAGGGCATTCCAGGCACACACCAGATATACACATGAGATCACCTCCTGCAAATATGCACACGGCCGCAGCTGCACTTGCAGCCGCAGACGAAGCTGCAACCCCAGACGAAGCTGGCTCTGCTGGTCCTACACGCATGCATGCGCCACCCTGCTGGTCCTAAGTCCCGAAACACATTGCCGTTGCATGATCCTGACTCGACCAAACAGGTCGCCCATGCTGCTTAAAGGCCTGTCCAGGTTTCCATACCCTTACTGACTCAACTAACCAAGTCCCCCCCAATGTTGCTTAGAACTGATCAGGTCTCCATACGTTTACTGGCTCAAGCAGCCGGGCACCAGAAAACAAGAGGTGGAACGACCTCCACTGGGAAACAATTGGAAACAACCATTTCGATCGTCCCAGGAAAGAAAACAATAAAAAAAGTGGTAAAAACAATAATATATATATATATATATATATATATATATATATATATATATATATATATATATATATATATATATATATATATATATATATATATATATATATATATATATATTATATATATATATATTCGAAGGGGAATTTTCTTAGTTGATAATAAGTTCGTCGCCTGGTGGCCTCGAACCACAGAACAAGAACTCAGGACTACAGTGACGCCTTAAACCACAATGCCTTGATGGCAGTGTGGTTTAAGGCGTCACTGCAGTCCGGAGTTCTTGGTCTTCCCGTGGTTCGAGCCCACGAGACGACGAACTTAATATCAACTAAAAATTCCCCTTTGGGTAACATATATGAAAAATATGGGCATTTGTAGCTTAACGCTTGTATATGAATCACGGTGATGTGATAAAATATATATATATATATATATATATATATATATATATATATATATATATATATATATATATATATATATATATATATATATATATATACATATATATACATACATACATACATATAGGCTAATATATGGACATTAATGCTTTCTAGACTTCAAGACTTAGTAATCTTTGATTTCCACTTTTCTCAAGAATTCCCAGGAATAAAAAAATTACTTCACAAACAAGTAAGGAAAACCATTTCGGGCTGTAAATTTTTAATGTGAATTTAAAATAAGTAAAAGGAAAGAAATTTAATTATCTCATACGTAAATTACCTGAGCTTAAAGGTCAATTCTGTCCTTAAGTAAGATTTAGAAGATACGCCTTTTGGCCATTTCATCAAAACGTATAATAATATTAAAATGAGGCAGACGCCATCCGCCTCAGCAAGAGCCCGTTCGGTAATTTTTTTGAATGTGTTTATGACGAGTATATTAACATATCTGGCCTGCTCTCTCTTTTCCAAACTGACGTAAGAGGATTTTTAAAAATATTTTACTTCTGAAGACCAGGTCACGTGTTGATCTGAGCCATTACAAGGTTTAACTCTAACCTAAATAATTCTGTTCCAATGTTGGGGCGTTTGTATACTATTATGTCAGTTGTACTGAAATGCCTTAGGCCTATGCCATTAAATAGCGTACAGAAAAAAATTTTTTTTAACACAACCCAAGGAGATAGTTGCTTCATATCTGATCAGCTGTTCCAAGACACTCCCCCCAAAAAGAAATTTCCGTGCCAACTCGAGTAATAACAAGAAAAGAAGTAAAAAATGCGCCGAAGTTTCTTCGGCGCTGTCGAATTTTCTGTACAGCGCATAATCAAGGCCACCGAAAATAGATCTATCTTTCGGTGGTCCCGGTATAATGCAGTATGAGCTGGGCCCACGAATCTTCAACCACGGCCCGGTGGCGGCCTATCCTATATTGCTGACAGCACGATTATGGCTAAATTTAACCTTAAATAAAATTAAAACAACTGAGGCTAGAGGGCTGCAATTTGGTATGTTTGATGATTGAAGGGTGGATGATCAATATACCAATTTGCAGCCCTCTAGCCTCAGTAGTTTTTCAGCTCTGAGGGCGGACAGAAAAAGTGCGGACAGAATGAAATGCGGACGGACAGACAAAGCCGGCACAACAGTTTTCTTCTACAGAAAACTAAAACCAGGTGAGGTAAGAAAATTGCTTCACCTAGTGACATCACCTTTCCCATCGGGAAAATTAATCTATTGGGTAAAATCATAATAATTTCTCGAGGGGCTGCTCGTAGTTTATTGATTCTCAATTCTTTTTCTTTTCTAGTATTCTTGGGCCACGTTACTAACTCAGTTAAGGATTCTACGAAACGTGTTGTGGTATATTTAGTCTCAAGGCGTTCTTTTGATTTCTCCCTTAAATGTCAATGTGACGCTATATATATATATATATATATATATATATATATATATATATATATATATATATATATATATATATATATATATATATATATATATATATATATATATATATATATATATATATATATATATAATATACATGTAGAGAGAGGTGGAGAAACGGCCCGTCGACTAGAAAAAGAAAAAAAAAAAGTAAATCTCATATAGTTTTCCGTTATTCCTGAGAAGCGTGACTGAAGACAAAAAGAAAAAGGATAGACTGATTCAAAGTCTTGATGAGAACAACGCCACTGACTTCAAAAGAAAGTGCGTAAGAGAAGACATATGCCCAAACAGCATATATATATATATATATATATATATATATATATATATATATATATATATATATATATATATATATATATATATATATATATATATAGGCCTATATATATAACATACATATATATATATATATATATATATATATATATATATATATATATATATATATATATATATATATATATATATATAAATATATTAGTTAAGAACTGTGTTGTCCTGATGTGATAATTTATTATAAAGCCTGTTTTTCACTTGAAACTTTCAATAACATTCCCAGGCTCTTGCTAGGCCTTCTAAAAGATTTCCCTTAAAACAATAGCTTATAAGCTAAAGAGTAAGATTTACCAGCAATATAGACCGTAAAATGCACTCTAACGATTGGGGTAACTGAAACCTGTAACGTAAATGCCTAGATTGATTACAATAAGTCATGTACACAAGTCCCCGAATTAATGGCCAAGCGCATAAACACATTCACCTATAATTCCCATTCAAAGCCGCACTCAACCGTACACTATAGATGAGGGAGATGAACAACTTCCGCAGTAAGTCAGTAATAAGTGGGAGATGAAAGAAGGAAATCCTTAACCTAACTCAACACAGTATTTGCAGTAACGTACCATTAGATATGTTCCCCACACCGGGCAAAAAAAAAAAAAAAAAACGCAATCTCCGCACTGAAGTAGTTTACCCTGTGACTGATGGTTTCGTTGGCACTTCGACGCATTGGTCGTCCCAGGACACTAAACATAAGGGAATGAGTCAATTCCTTGGATGTAAAGAAGGCACAGAATCAGATGCTTACTCTCCTTCGTAACCAAAAGGCGTCCTGCCCCCCCCCTCAGAAGATCTCGAGTCAACGGCTGTTTGCAGGAAGACTCTGCAGGCGTCACCACAACAATAGACGAGAGCTCAGGATGTGGGCGATGGCGATGGTCCTGGCACCCCTGAGAGTGCACCCGTGGGTACAAGGGGGTGAGGTGTGAGCATTCAGATTTCAGCCTTCAGCGACAGTGATGCATCAGCAGCAGACGAGACCACTTGCAGATATTAGGAAGGAAGGGAGGAATATAGAATTTAGGCCAAAGGCCAAGCGCTGGGACACATGAGGTCATTCAGCGCTGAATAGGAAATTGACAGCAAGAAGGTTTGAAAGGTGTAACAGGAGGAAAACCTCGCAGTTGCACTTTGAAATACTTGTCAGAGAAGGTGGTAAGTCGGCTGGAAGAAAGAATATGAGCGCAGGCACAGTAAAAAGTAATGCCTACAGTGCACCATGTGAGGTGCACTGACGGCACTACCCGCCTACGGGGTTGAAGACAGTCAGTCCACATATAGCAGAGCAATGGTGCAAGAAGGTGACTGCCACACTGAAATACAAGCCGTGAATAAAGCCGAGAACTTCCCCACAACAGAGCCGAACGCAATCTCTGTCGCTGCAGACGAACATATGTATGCTGCCTCTTAAACAGTCCAACTTGGCAGGAGGCGGAGACCAAAACCAACGAAACTCATACATGAAAATAAAGGGAACTTTCCATGGGCGGGGTACCAATTAACAAATAACAACCTTCGTTGAGGGGAAGCACAACTAGGCTCAAATGAACTCATGAAAAACTGAACAGTAATTAATAAAACAAATGTTTAAGTTACAGTCTGCCAGAAGATAAACACTCAAGTAGCTGATATTACAGTATATACATATGTGTGTGTCTATGTATATATATATGTATAATGTATAATACATATATATATAATTATACGTAAATTGTGGCCACATTCAAATACGATAATTTTTCAGGTGAGTTGGTCTAACAAAGAAACAATGGCAAGCGTAAGACACAATTATAAAAAGTTATTTGTAACAGTCACCCATGCGTCTAGTGATACTTCGCAGGCCCGCCCTTTCGTTTCAGCACCTCGGAAGGGTTCAAAGCTGTCCCAGTTCGAGTGCATGGCGGTTTGAGTTTGTGACTATTTGTCGAGGGTTGTCGTGTCCTCTGCCCTCCAACAAGACTTGACCACTGCCCAAACGTTTTCTGCTGGGGACAAATCAGGGGACCTACCTGGACATGACTTAATTTCGCAATTGTTTAGCCGATCAGTGACGTAATAATTGGTAGGAGTGAATCAGTGACATAATTGGCAGCGTGGCACCTTGCACCGTCTTGCTGCAGAATGGTTGCACCCGATTTCTCAAGGGAAGATTCCAAAACGTCGCCTAACAGCGTCAGGTAAAATCTCTGTTGACGTGCTCGCTCTTGGGAAGAATTGGAAAGGAACACTAAATCCCCCAAGCCACCATACCAAAAAACACCCCCACACCATAACATACTGGGGGAACTTGACCTTGAGTGCAACGTTTAGGCCCAAGCTTATCACTGTGAGGCACCTCCACTCCCCTCCTCACACCCGTGAAATGTACCCTCCCCCATCCTTCCTCTGCTTTGGTGCGTCTGGAAGGTACGTGTGGATACTTGGCCAAGCAGTTGAATATTTTGCTTTTAATTTCCTTGCAACAGTCAAGGCTGGTCGTCTATGTCCCGTTTCCTAAGCATGGGAGAGCGAGCAGAAAGCCTATGGGGGCTCCATGACCAAGACCGGGGTAGACTCCCCACCCCGGGTGGACGCCACGAACTTGGCAACAAACCGTCTTATGGCATTATGCTTCACAATTTCACTCGTTTTCAACCCCCACTTTATGACATTCAGTTACATGGAATATATCACGGATGGTACGCTTCTTATTAGACATGTTACACATTCGTGATACAAGCACAATCAAATTGGAACACCGCCGGTTTGCGACACACTTCGGTAACACAATCAACTTGGAGTGAAGGCCCCAAACTACTGATCTACTTTCCATGCTATCACGTACTGGGGGTTGGAGGAAGGGTGGGGTAAGTTGACATTTAGTAATTTTTTGCTTGTAGATTTTATCTCAAGATAGAAATTGCATAAGAAATCATTAATTATAGTTGGTTTCGTTTCATCTATCGACTCACGGATAAAGGTACGGCACATGCACATATGGGTAGCACGTGAGTAACCGACATTTAGCGTTTCCGAAATTGTTGGCGCCTTGTAATAAATGTTAAACTATATTTTTCCAAAAACGAATTTAAATGTTCATATGGACAAAGAAACCTCGCCCCTTTTGATATAATTCATAAGCACGTCGATCTTTATTCAAAATATACCAACACAAGCACACGAAAGGCTAGGTTGTATCCAACATCCTACTCGGATCAAACGCAAACGAACGCTTAGCTTTCAACCATTATGATTTATGTTATTAGTATAGCCCAGACCACTCTTAGACCTATGCTCAAAAAGTATTCAGATCACTATATTATCTTGTTATTCAAATTCATGTGTATGGAAATAACATTATTATGATACCAAAGTAATATCTACGTACGTAAGCTGAAAAATAACCTTTAATATTGTTTACCTCTAAAACATGAAGTCGGACCAGTGAAGCTAGGCCTATGCTACTGATTCGCCAGGTATTTTATTTTACTAACCTTCTTTTAAGCACGCATTCATTTTATTTCGTCAAAAAGTACTGTTATTGTAACTTTTATTTATTCATTCTAATTATCGTTCCAGTGCCAACAACGAAAAAAAATTGTATGCCCAGGCTAGCCTTTTACGCCGTACATATGTTAACACATGATGACGAAACTGAATGGGACTTTAAACTTTTGGTGGATAAATTATTTAGCTAAGTAGTCCCGAAAGTGCCCAAGCACTGAGCTAATGCAATTATGTGTATGCTCAAGGAAAAATATAAATATGAGGAGCATTCTGCAAAGAAACCACCTGACCATAGCTTTCATGCCATGCTATAACTGAGATTTCCCGCCTTCCCGCTAATGCAGTAGTGGTTTTTCCATTCACCTCCCCACGTCCTTTACAGCCTCTTAGGCAACGCTGTTCCTTGCTTATTTCGAATATTAACCTACTACTGTAACTTGCATGCAAGAAATTATTAAAATACCTCTTACTCACGGCCGCATAACTATGTGTCTTTTTATGTAGGCCTACCTACAGTGGGATAAAACATGATTGTTGAAAGACCATCTTTCGTTTGCATTTGACCTGATTAGACTTAAAAGCTCGTCATTCGACTAGATAAGCCCTCAGTCTACTGATTGGTCGTTGTGCTTATCAGGTAAGCCATGTGTTCCGTATACTCTATAAAGTCATCGGAAATCCCATCTTGCTACCTAGGTCCATCGTCCTTTGCTTCCAGTGGATAGGAGGACGTATTGTGATGGCGTCTGGACGTTAGTTTTTTTTTTTTTTATTTATCGATATCGTTTCTGCGATCATCAGTCTCCGGTTTGTATTTTCCTGTCCAATTACTATTACTATTACTATCGATAAAATTAAAGAAACCCACCCTAAACGTCCAGAGGACGGTGCGCCGACACCGGAAGAAGTACTTATCGTGAGCGTAAATATAACAAATAATAAAATGGAACGCAGGTTAGAGAATTATATATATATATATATATATATATATATATATATATATATACCATATATATATATATATATATATATATATATATATATATATATATATATATATATATTATATACTTATATACTGTATATGTGTACTGTATATACTGTATACATACCCGTGCAAATATATATACAGATATATATATATATATATATATATATATATATATATATATATATATATATATATATATATATATATATATATATATATATATATATATATATATATAATATTAATATTGCGCAGAAGAAACTTCAGCGTAATCGAGTTTTCTGTTCATCGTATAATCGAGGCCACCAAAATAAATCTATCTTTCACACTCGGTATAATGTTGTATGAGCCGCGGCCCATTGAATTTTACCCACGGCCCGGTGGTGGCGTGGCCTATATCGTTGCCAGACGCACGATTATGACTAACTTTAACCTTAAATAAAATAAAAACTATGGAGGCTAGAGGGCCGCAAATTGGTATGTTTGATGATTGGAGGTGGATGATCAACATACCAATTTGCAGCCCTAACCTCAGTAATCTTTAAGATCTGAGGGTGGACAGTAAAAGTGCGGACAGAAAAAAGTGCGGACGAACAGACAAAGCCGGCACAATAGTTTTCTTTTCAGGAAACTAAAATGGGGGCAGTTGGAAGCCTGGATGGTGAGATTAAGTGTATCTCTTCCTTGTTTGGCTTGGAGAACTCACACACACACATCCATGCATACACACACACACACACACACACACACATATATATATATATATATATATATATATATATATATATATATTTATATATATATGTATATATATATATATATATATATATATATATATATATATATATATATATATATATATATATATATATATATATATATATATATGCCCGTGCATGCGTTTCACCAGGTAATGCATTTTGGGATAGAAATTTACACTGTAGTTCATTGCATACACCCGTTCAGATTAATAGACTCAAAAATACATTATCTGCACACACACACATATCCGGGCAAATATACAGAATTCCTTAATTTAGTCTCCTAATTAAAGTTTCCACTTTGCTTCAAAATATACCTATTATAATGTCAGAATATCTTGTTATAAATATCCCTCTGTAAGAAATGAAGAAATTCGGATTTTATCATCAGGACGATAAAAAGATAACGATAAAAAAAATTCGGAAGGCTGACCACGACAAAGGTTAAGGTCACAACCGTCTCACCTGACCCCTCCCGCCTTCTGGGGTCGCTCTGCCGGGTTCACTGAGGGTATCAATTTTCCTTATGACGGGGCATATCGATATGATATTGCCCCGAGGACCTTTAAACTCTGGCCATAAAAGTGGAACGTGGACGAAATCTTTAAAGAATAATAAAAACATTTCATGAAGATGGGGGCTATCAGTGGAGGCGTAATGACGTTGCAAAGTATGGAGTTTTTCCACGTGTGGCGTGGACGGGCCAGAAATAGAAGATTATCGGAATGAATATTGCCAGTAATCATTTGGTGTTTTATATTGAGTTTCGGATTATTATATATATATATATATATATATATATATATATATATATATATATATATATATATGTGTGTGTGTGTGTGTGTGTGTGTGTGTACATATAACATATTCATAGATATATTTATATATATACTGTATATATATACAAATATATATATATATTATTGTAAAATATATATACACACACACACACACACACACACATATATATATATATATATATATATATATATATATATATATATATATATATATATATATATATATATGAAATAGGTTGTGTTGTATATATATATATATATATATATATATATATATATATATATATATATATATATATATATATAGTTATATATATATTTATATAGAGGCCTACATACATACATAAATACATACATACATACATGCATACACACATATATATATATTATATATATATATATATATATATATATATATATATATATATATATATATATATATATGTATGCATGTATGTATACACACACATATATATATATATAAAATTCTCTAACCTACGTTTCATGACGAACTTTATATCCATAATCCCCTTTTTAAAATATAGAAAAAAAAACGTTTTTGCATGATTCGAAATTCAATAAAAAAAAACAATAAATTACAGACAATACTGACACCAAATTCAACATAAAAAAAAACAATAAATTACTGACAATACTGACACCAAAGATAATCTATTTCTGCCCCGCCCACGTCACACGGAAAAATGCCATTCTTTTTAATGTCATTACCACTCCACCGATAGCCCCATCTCTACGAAACGGTTTATTTAAAAGATTCCACCCACACTGCACTTTCATAGCCAGAGTTTAAAGGTCCTCGGGGCAATATCGTATCGATATTCTTCGTCATAGCGGAAATTTAGTCCCCAGAGAACCGGAGGGTGAGGAGAGGGTCAGGCGAGGCGGTTTTGACCAAACTTTTCTCGTGGTCATAATTCCGAAAATCTTATCGATACCTTTTTATTATACTGATAATAAAATACGAATTTGTTCTTTTCTTATAGAGGGATGTTTATAATAAGAAATTTGGACTAGTAGGTATGATAGATTTCGAAGCAGATTGGTAACTTCAAATACGAAAGCTGATTTAAAGAATTTCTTGATAAGGGTTTTGAGTGTAGAG
This sequence comes from Macrobrachium rosenbergii, assembly GCF_040412425.1. NCBI lineage: Eukaryota > Metazoa > Arthropoda > Malacostraca > Decapoda > Palaemonidae > Macrobrachium > Macrobrachium rosenbergii. The sequence goes on from NC_089776.1 coordinate 14,683,856, forward strand.
CAATTCAAATAGATTTCAGTGCTGCTTTCTGTTTAGTAAATCACAAGGCACTTATTTGTAAACTTTAGAATCTTAGAACAGGTGGATTTGGTTTACTTCAAGATTTCCTTACTGGTGTGCAGCAACGAATTCCCGTTGATGGGATCTTTAGCAAACCAAGACCTGTTATGTCTGGAGTTTAACAGGATAGTTATTTTTATTTTTAGTGTATACAAGTGATATGGCTGTTGGCCCCGTATATATGTATGTGCAGACAATGTATTTTTGCATATATTCATGGTATGCAAAGAACTGTAGTTAAAAATTCTATCCCAAAATACATTAACTGCCCATGCACTCATACATGGGCACATATTTATGCAACCATGTACCTAAAAAGTGTCTTACAACGACAGTGCACCTGAGGTATCTTAGGGCAGAAGTATATTTACCTATCTTTGGGATTCTGTGTCTTTGTTTGAGAATAATTAAATACGAAAAATGCCTTTCGTTTCTTCTTGAGTCAATGTTACCTCGAGTTTTATGCAGTAATTGGGGTATTGTGAAAGGGCGCCTACATCTTGTTAAGGTGCCTGTTATTGAAACAGAAACATAATTGTAACATAGGATGACCTAAGAAGAGAGCCACTCAAAGAATGCCTGTATAATATCTTCTAGGTGATAGTATGTCAAAATTCTTTTATGAGATGAAAGGTAGAAATGATAAGATTTTTTTATTCTATATATCACAGCCTTAGGTTACATTCTGCGATGAAGATCCTATAGGCAATGTATATATATATATAAATATGTATATATATATATATATATATATATATATATATATATATATATATATATATATATATATATATATATATATATATATTCTGTATATATGTATATATATATGTATACTGTATATGACTGTGAAATATTTTCTGTTAAAACAGAATTCCACCTAATATAAGGAGCCCACAAAAACGCCAAAATGTAGAAAGTTAATGCTATATTTCAGAGACCAACTGTCTCTCTCTCCATTACCTGCCTGAAGAGAGAGAGGCAGTTGGTCTCTGAAAATATAGCATCAACTTTCTACATTTTAACGGTTTTATGGACTCTTTATATATATATATATATATATATATATATATATATATATATATATATATATATATATATATATATATATATATGTGTGTGTGTGTGTGTGTGTGTGTGTGTGTGTGTACATATATGTACACATATATATAAACATAGGATAGTCATTTTGAATCACAACAGCGCCATCAAGCCTTTCCAAGATTAAGCCACTGCTTGCCCCCATGCCAACAAAAAAGCGAAAATAAATAAACTGCAAATCAGAGTACCATTTCGGGATGAAGAGAAGAACTATAATGTATTTTGCAAAGACTTGAAAGATTTGCATACGAGGAAATACAAATAAAAGAGAGAAACAAACATAACCTAAAAAAAAAACGGACTTCCATTGTATATCATTATAGTGTCACTTTCTCCACTTTTGTCCTCACAAAATATATATATTTATTAACTGAATGCAGCCGTTCTCTCTCTCTCTCTCTCTCTCTCTCTCTCTCTCTCTCTCTCTCTCTCTCTCTCTCGCTCGGTCGGAGTGAAAATATATATTCTCTTTCCTCTCTCCATTTACTGTTATGTATTGTGCCATTAACAGCGTCATATGCCAAGGAGGACTGGGGCGAAAGTTGCGAGCAGGAATGTGTTTCTCTTTCTTGGTGGAAAAATCTTTTGTAAATGCGCGCGTGGGAGGTTTATCGTGCGTGTGTATAAATGTTTATGTGTATATGTAATATGTATATATATATATATATATGTGTGTATATTTATATACATATATGTATGCATATATATACAGTATATACATATATATATATATATATATATATATATATATATATATATATATATATATATATATATATATATATATATATATATATATATATATATATATATATATATATATATATATATATATATATATATATATATATATATATATATATAGGTTTGTGTAGAGAGAGAGAGAAAGATATATATGTATGTATATATATATATATATATATATATATATATATATATATATATATATATATATATATATATATATATATATATATATATATATATATAGAGAGAGAGAGAGAGAGAGAGAGAGAGAGAGAGAGAGAGTTCAGTGATCAGCCATTCCTCTGAAAGGTAAGATTGAATTTTACAAGTATAGTAAGTGTCGATTTTACACATAAGCGTATTTTACGTATAAATTTCCTTTAAATGACTTAAGCTTGACTTTTATGACTGTAGTAAACTGGATTTTTCTTAGTCTTGCTCCCAAGTATCTATTTAAAGGCAATTTCATTTTACTTTGTACAAAAAAACAATTTATTTTCATCATCGAACATAAACGGAAGCCAAAAATGTACAACATACTGCTGGCCTTCTTCTTTCAGGATTATCAAGAAATAAAGTGGTACTGACGTTTGAATAAACATGAAACAAATGCCTTATAAGAAACCTTATGTTTATGACAAAATCATGCTATTTATTTACATTTAAGGATTGAGTTGAATCATTTTATAATAACGCGTTATAGCCAGCATTTCGGAAAAAGTAATTACATACTTTTGTAAAAATGAGTTAAACGTCAGAACTCATGACACTGCACTTCACTTTCTGTTCGAGAAACGAGGAGATTGCTTACAGCTTTAAGTTTCTAAGTTTCTACCGAGATTTTGCAGTATTTCTAATTGTCGTCATTTGTTGGGGAAGGATTCCAAGGCGGGGAGGAAATTTCACCATAAAATGATTCTCTCGTTAATTCTGTTTTGTAGTTTTCTGAAACAAAAAGAAATCTTGAGATGACGAATAGCAATTCTCAGTCACAAGCGAAAACCTTCCTTGTCATTTGCTGCCAATGAACATCCGTATAAACTCTTTGTTTATGGTATAATTTATTCCTTGTCCGCATTATTATTATTATTATTATTATTATTATTATTATTATTATTATTATTATTATTATTATATCATTCAGAAGGTTAATCCCTCTTCATATGGAAGAAGCACATAGGGACCACTGACTTGAAACTCAAGCTTTCAAAGAATATGAAATCCAGAAAGGAGAAATCAGATATCAGAAAAGAAAAAGTAAATTAATAAGTTAATCAGTAAAGAGATAAAAATGAAAGCAACCTGTTAAATACAAGGAGAATTGCTTTACCCTGTTAAATAAAATCTCTGCGATGTTCTCTGGAAATTCTCTGGATATTCTCTGGAAATTCCAGCGGGGAATTTCATGGAAAGTGACCAGTGAATTCTTAGCTGGCAGTCTGAGCCGAGAAGTGAAGGTACTTTGTTCATTTTCCCCACCAAAAGACTGAAGTTCACGATATATCGCCCAGTTTCCAGTTTGTCCTTCATAAAAGAAGAAAAATGTAGATTTTTGCGAGAGTGTGACCGGCCTTGCTTATAAAAATTCCAGAATCAGCACTCTCAAGGTAATGCACTCGAAGAATTAATTTTTTTCGGAAACAGAGAACAAGATTTGTTTTCCTTTTTCAGTTTTCTGTAAAAGAAAACTATTGTGCCGGCTTTGTCTGTCCGTCCGCACTTTATCCTGTCCGCACTTTTTCCCCTGTCCGCCCTCAGATCTTAAAAACTGCTGAGGCTAGAGGGCTGCAAATTGGTATGTTGATCATCCACCGTCCAATCATCAAACATAACCAAATTGCAGCCATCTAGCTGCAGTAGTTTTTATTTGATTTAAGGTTAAAGTTAGCCATAATCGTGCTTCTGGCAACGATATAGGATAGGCCACCACCGGGCCGTGGTTAAAGTTTCATGAGCCGTGGCTCACACAGCACTATACCGAGACCGCCGAAAAATAGATCTCTTTTCGGTGGCCTTGATTATATACGTTGTAGCGGCTGTGCAGAAAACTCGATTGCGCCGAAGAAGCTTTGGCGCATGTTTTACTTTTTTTTTTTTTTTTTTTTTTTTGAAAGGGAAGTGAATCCAAGTGTTAATGTGGTTTTTTGTCAACGT
>NC_089776.1:14690417-14702917 GCF_040412425.1 Macrobrachium rosenbergii
CATTGGGTTCATCGTCTGAGTAATAATAATAATAATAATAATAATAATAATAATAATAATAATAATAATAATAATAATAATAATAATAATAATAATAATTATTATTATTATTATTATTATTATTATTATTATTATTATTAATCTTCTCTTTATATCAGTATCTTATAGATATATTTATGAAATTATGCTTATTCTTATTAAATTTTAGTCAGCTTATATGCGCATGCGTCGATTTAACTGTCTGCTGACTGACTTCATTGTCATTGTCGTGCAAAGAAAAACGGTAAAAAGATTAATCTTTCTCTGTTACTCACTGAAAAGATCATTGTGATGATCGTGCGATGACCCATCCAACTGCGACGCCACGTCATCGGTTGTCATACATTCAGTGACTCGTTTTCTGGTCAGCCTCTTATGAACAGAAATGGTTTCACGAGATTAGCTGAGAATGAGTAGTAGTTTTAGGCATCACACGACGCATACGAAAAACAAAATCGGAATCCTCATCCCTCTGTTCGAGTATCATGTTGAAATTTAATTGTTTCCATTAATCTGGCGTCACTTTTATAGAACGTCGCTGCTAGGTTTTATGTCCTTCCATTTGTAATTGTTCATCTCCTTATTAATTCAACTGGCTGATTCATCTGGCTAGTACAGTTGGTAACGCGTTGGCCTCGTAGTCTCGGGGGCCAGCGTTCGCTCCCCGTCCAGGAGCGGATAGTGAGGGTGTCTAGTGGATGGTGGTTACTGCCGTGAGTGACGACATGGTGGAGGGTTGGGGTTACCCGGCTGACGTCCGCCTGAGAGGCAACAGGGTGTTGGGGGGGGGGACTGAAACCAACAACTTTAACTATACCATGAGTGGATCTCTCATCTCATTTGTTTGATGTTAAAAGTAGTTGGTATTTCTGTTCATTCCTTTCCTACAAATATGACTTTCCACTATTATTGCTGCTTCTCTATGTAAATCTCTCCTTCTCTTTTGTTGATCTGTCTCACAATGGCCCTCACCAACAATTATGAAACATCTACATAACACAGCAGTAACATTAATTCTTTCAAACAAAAAGCTATCATAACTAGGACGAAACTTTTTGTTCAGCATAACTCCGCCTCATGCCGTCAGCTCACATCTGAATCACAAAACAAACACCAGCAGTTCGCTTGGGAGCTTCCTCAAAATGGAAATTATGGAAATGTGTGCACCAGTAACCCTAAAGCCTCAGATGAACTTTATTATTCCTGTTCGGAATCTATATTTTTTTTCGGCATGCTGACTTCCTGCTACTGACATCTGCTTTGGAAATGTTCTATTAGTTGCACGGAGTTCTGAATAATAACTACTATGTAGGTCTCGTTAGCCATGTGAGTCGTCTGGGTTTGTAATGAAAGTGGTTCAGGAGTGTTTTAGTTCGTTTCTCTACAGTTCTCTTTATGACCTCGGGGTCGATAACATTTGAATGTAAGGATTACGAGAATTTTTTTTTTTTTTTGCGTCAGTTGATTTCCTAGTTTGTCTCTACTAGTTTCACGATTTTGAAAATAAACGTCACTTACCGTTTTTTTCTATAAATGGATAATTTCCAGTTATTTCGATTATCTTCGTTCCTCTTTTCTGATTTTAAGCTAAATAAATGACTTGTTCATTAAACGCAACGAAAATTTAATTTTGTATATACTAGAGTAATTTTTTGTGCATAAGTGCCTGCTTATATAAACAGTTAAGCATTGATGTATAAACCGTATATCATAATTATCTCTAAGGAGGGATCAAATTATGTACTAAAAGCTATTAACTACTTAACCTTATATATATATATATATATATATATATATATATATATATATATATATATATATATATATATATATATATATATATATATATATATATATATATATATATATATATATATACACACACACACACACACACACACACACACAGGAAGGAACTAAAGCAGACAGCCTGGTACATGTTTTCTTTTATTCATCACGGCCTGCGCTGCGAGATCCTTGTTTCATCCTCAAAGCTAAAAATACAAAGTAAAATATACAAATAAAGCAGGAAATGTTAGTATGTATGTACAAATAAATTATGAAAAAGTAGAACATCAATACAAAAGTAAACCTAAAATAAAATTGTTAAAAAAGAGAAAGAACTAGAATATTTCAACTAACAGACCTTATTCCTCGAAGTTCAGTTGCTGTATGAAAAACAGTAAACATGAGGTAGGGTGTGGTTTAGGCTATATACAGGGCGTGGACGACGAATATTTGTTCAAAGAAGGAATAAGCTCCTTGATCGCTAACGATTCAAGAATAGGGAGGTGGTGTTCGTGATGGCTGGATTAGTATAATCTTAAAATCATTATAGTTTATTTTACTTTTGCTTACTCTTATATGATTTCTAATATTTGATGTTTCAGGATTGGACAGCTTGCGCCCAGTGCGAAAGCTAACGCCATTATGTGCGTTACATCTGACTTTAAGCAGTCGGCGTGTGTTTCCCACGTGTCTGACAATGGCATTGACAACAAGTAAATAAATAAACAACACCGGGCTGCATTAAAGGGGTCAGTTTTTCTTTGTGACGAAACATACTAGCTTTAGTTCTTGGGTTCTAAAATATGAGCTTCACGTCAGCTGCGGGAAAATGATTCGTTAAAATCCTTTTTTAGATTGGGTAGGAAAGAGGTGTCATGTGTGAATGGAAAACTTAAAAAGTATGTTAATTTATGTACCAAGTGTTTGGTAGCAGGAAGGTGAAAGGACTTATCCAATGTTTTCTTAACATATTTTAGAAATAAATTGGATGGATAGCAGTTGGATTTAAGATAATCATAGGTTTTTCCCTATGATTATTTTAAATCCAAATCATTGACAGTCTTAATGTCTGAATTGTCCCAATTACTTCGAATTCCTTGTTTTTAATGTGTCCTATCTTTAGCATTTTTAGTTCATGCATTCAAAATACTCTTTCCCAGTTAAGTTAATCCTCAGTTATTTAAACATTCACTTTTTCACCTTTAAAACTGGTGCCCAAAAAACACAAGACATCTAACGGTGATAATTGACAATTTCCTTGGTATTGTCGGAGTCTCTGACTTTTAATTGCATTGTTGCGTCGTCTCTTGTTTTAGAATTGCCGAATACAGGGCAGCGTCGAGTTTGAAATGCAAATGGCCTTTTTCGTACTGAAAGAGGCACTCTTTCTTCCTCCCCCTCGCAGAAACTTTGTTGATTTAGAGACTTGTTTCGCTTCCTCCTCCTCCTCCTCCTCCTCCTCCTCCTCCTCCTCCTCCTCCTCCTCCTCCTCCTCCTCCTCCTCCTCTTCTTCTTCTTCTTCTTCTTCTCTCTGTACTAAGAAATCTAGGCAATATCCTTTGGCGAACTTTCGATACGTCTCCCCAGGTTTCATTTCTTTCGAAAGTACTCTAGTTATCCAACGTAATAGCCTTCATATTTCATTCTTCACATTTTATTGGCTTATGTGGCTCTAATTTATTATGGTTATATTTAATAAGGTTTTAATTTATTGCTGTATTTATTCTTCAAAAGTCAAGGGTACCCTTGTCTTACGATTGCATAACATTTGTGACGAATATTCTCTTTTAGCTCTATCGGTCTTCTCTGGCAATAGCACATAGCCATCTGGCCATTTTCCGGATGTGTGTGTATATATATATATATATATATATATATATATATATATATATATATATATATATATATATATATATATATATATATATATATAATTCACTCCACTTATAGAATAATTTATACCCACAGGTTATTATATAAGTTAATGCTTGTACCCCCGCCAGGATTCGAACTCATGCCTTTAGGGTTTGAACAGAGGCGACAAGGACTCGTCCCCTAAGCTCTGAAGAGAGCTTCGTTGCTGACGAGCCAAAGAGAAGTGATATAATCGAGAAATAAGCGACAATGATCCCATGCACAATACTTAAACTGAGTTAAACGCCGAACGTGCTTACGAAAAGGGCAGATAAAATGTCGTGCCCCGTTTCGGTAACCTTTCCTATTTACAGAGATTTCAGTTGCTTTGGATCGTGTTTGCTTTGCACTCTGCTACAATGTTTGCACGCCTTTCCTTCAGTCTCTTTGATGGCAGGTCCTCCCTTTTTTCACGGTCTCTCTCTCTCTCTCTCTCTCTCTCTCTCTCTCTCTCTCTCTCTCTCTCTCTCTCTCTCTCTCTGCAGTTGGAAGGATAGGTAGAGTTCTAGTTCAGGCAGTTTAATCACACTTACTTGAAATGTGCTGTCAGAGTTCATGCTCTCTCTCTCTCTCTCTCTCTCTCTCTCTCTCTCTCTCTCTCTCTCTCTCTCTCTCTCTCTCTCTCTCTCTCGGTAGCTGGAAGAAATGGAAGAGTTATAGTATATGCATTTTAATCACACTTATATATACAGTCAGTATCAATCCCTTTATCATTCAGCTAATTAGTGGTAAAGTTCTTTTTAAAATTTAGATTAACAAGGTATCAAGTACTGAATAAATATCGGTTATCTTTATTTTAGATCATGCGAGCCATATCAACTCCTCTTCTTAATTTCTGGATCAGGAAATTTGACCTTCCTTCTCTAATATCCTTATGAAACAGCAGATTGTTCATGGACGTATTTTGGTACTATCAAAAAATTCGTGAACCTCATAGCTGTAATCCCATCTACATTTCTATAACTACGTGTCCATGAATATGCCCCAATGCCTAACAGTCCCATGTGGGATTCCACAATTAACTATAAATCCACGACAACACATGTCTTATTTTATTCCATCTTTCTCATTTCTATAACTACATGTAGTACTGTATATGAACATATCTCATTGCCTAGTAGTCTCTAGTGATAAACTCTACGGACTTTAGAACCCACATTAAACTACAAATCTGCAATAAAATCTTACCGGGTTTATCTTATCGATCGAAAGAAAACGGTAGTATGTAACTACATGTTCATGAATATATCCCAACGCCTAGAAATCACATTTGAAAAAGTCTACCGTATTTACAACCCTCGTTTAACTACATGACCCCCATGAAACCTTACATAGTTTATCTTACTGATCGACAGTAAACGAGCTAAACAGAATTTGACAGTAGGAGTTACCGCCCAATGGCGTAACTCATTAGCGTGCAATGCACGATTGAAATTTATGTGTTTCGTTTTACAGCGATGTAATTATAACGAAATTGCAGACACTGACGCTAAACGTTAATTTGATTACGAAGCGAAAGTCGTGGCCAGAATAACCGGACAGCCATGTGCCGTTTTTAATGGAATTATTTCCGACGCATACATTCACTTTCGAATGCAGACATCTGCATATATTACCAGGTTTACGCCTAACGTGAAACAGTTTCCTCTGAGAACTCCGAGATTAAAGATGACAACACTGCGCTTTTGGGAAACTTTATTGCAAATTAGATTATTATCTGTGAATATTTTACTCAGCCAACAAATTGTTAAACTAAGATAAATAGTTACATTTTGTCTCATGTCTGATTAAAAATTTCTTTCGTGCCTAAATACAGAGTAGTGTAGATAGAGTCAGTATCTTGGATAAGCGCCTCACTTCCACAGAGTGCCAAATTACGCCCACACTATGACGTCAATCGGGTGACTTATTCATTGTTGTTTTCAGGCATCGAAACCACAGCAGAGAGAAACAAAACATGAGTTACATGACCATTCCTAACCAGACCAAAAGGATCGTGGATGCTATCAAATAACCTGTAATGCCTGATAACCGCTACTGATAAAATCTAACGGCTTTGAATAGCATGATGAAATACAAAGCAAATTTACTTCATATAGATCTGGAAAGAGATAACAAAGGAAGCCCTTTGTTCACGATGAAATTTGTTACCATTTCAGATCAAAAGGCCCCATTGCGCTTTATGTAATCCCAAATCGAACGTCATCTTCATAATCGTACATTTCCAGGATTTGTTTCTGACAATCGGTTGCTGTTTTCTGTCTAACGATTTCACTGTAGCATTACGCCTGAACTTCGGACACTACGGGGAACCTGGGTTTGTATGGAGAATTTATTCAATTTAGATTCATCACGTTAGGCATGTACATACAAATCTCTTAGGGTTGAAATAGAATAATTGCAGATCCACTATGTGATCGTATAGCAGAAGCCAATATGTTCACCTTTCTTTTGTCTGTTATTATTATTATTATTATTATTATTATTATTATTATTATTATTTATTTTTTTGTCTATCTCAGTCATCCTTTTCGACTGGGTGGTTTTTATAGTTTGGGTTCCGGGTTGCATCCTGCCTCCTTAGGAGTCCATCACTTTTCTCACTGTGTGCGCTGTTTCTAGTAGCACACTCCTCTGCATGAGTCCTGGAGCTACTTCGGCATCTAGTTTTTCCAGGCCCCTTTTCAAGGATCTTGGTCTCGTGCCTAGTGTTCCTATGATTATGGGTATAATTTCCACTGGCATATCCCATATTCTTATTTTTATTTTCAGGTCTTGATACTTATCAATTTCTTCTCTTTCTTTCTCATCTACTCTGGTGTCATATAGTGCTGTGACATCGATGAGTGATACTTTCTTCTTCATTTTGTCAATCAGCGTCAAGTCTGGTCCATTGGCACGTATCACCCTATCTGTTCTGGTACCATAGTCCCAGAGGATCTTTGCCTGATCGTTTTCTATCACTCCCTCAGGTTGGTGTTCGTACCACTTATTACTCCAAGCTAGCTGGTGTATTTTTCCACAGGCTCCAGTTGGAGGGCTTTTGCTACTGAATCATTCCTCTTTTTGTACTGGTTCTGCGCACGCGCCGGACATTCGCTTGCTATGTGGTTTATGGTCTCGTTTTTCATACTGCACTTCCTGCTTATGGGTGAGATATTATTATTATTATTATTATTATTATTATTATTATTATTATTATTATTATTATTGTTGTTGTTGTTGTTGTTCAGAAGATAAACCTTATTCATGTGGAACAAGCGTACATTTAGGCTTCCAAAGAATACCGTGTTTACTGGAAAGAAATTACTGAATAAAATAGGAAATACAGAAAGAAATGATCAGTTATCAAGAAAAGTTAGATGAACAAATTAATAAATATATAGATGAAAATGTAAATAAATTCATAAAAGTACAAGATGTGTGTTATAGAGTAATCTAAAACCATTTGGTCATTAACGCTGATTATTTTCTTACATTAACAAACTGTTATAGTAGGGTAAATTTAATTATCAATTTAGCTGCCAGAATTTAATTCCGTATAAAATAGCTGTGCAGTGAAGTGAAGTGAAACAAGAATAAAGTATGCTATTTGCTTCAGCAATTGGTTCCAGTAAATAAAGTAAGACAGGGTGCAGAGAACGAGCCCAAACGCGTTCTCTAGGAATAAAAATAAAAATAAAAAAATAGAAAAGTGAAATGAAACAAGGTACTGGCTTTGTGCCTGCGAGAGAGAGAGAGAGAGAGAGAGAGAGAGAGAGAGAGAGAGAGAGAGAGAGAGAGAGAGAGAGAGAGGCACACTAACGATTTTCAACGGAGGAAAAACCTTGAAAAACACACACGCTCCTTTGGCGCCATGATACGTCCTCGGAAAGTGCGCAGTTCATGTTGTCAAGAACGAGGACATTAAAAGGTAAAAGACGAAATGCATTAGTACTCGATATACTAGAAACTGCTTTGTTAGCTATCTATCTATCTATCTATCTATCTATCAATATATATATGTGTGTATGTATATGTGTATATATATATATATATATATATATATATATATATATATATATATATATATATATATATATATATATATATATATATATATATATATATATATATATATATATATATATATATATATATATATATATATATATATATATATATAGAGAGAGAGAGAGAGAGAGAGAGAGAGAGAGAGAGAGAGAGAGAGAGATATGTATATGTATGTACGTATATATACAGTATATACCACACACATATATGCAGTATATGCTTTTTTTTTTTTTTACAAACCTAGCACACATTCTTTTTAAGCTAAGGCTATTCTTATAAAGTGCTAGGTTTATTTTTTTTTTATTCTAGGGGGAATATTGTTGCCACACCGCATATTCGAACCTTTTTGAGAACGTCTAATATATAATAACCTACTTACCTGAAGAGAGGACAAGTAAAATTATTATTTTTGGATAATTGTGAACTAGTGTTTTTCAGCTTCTAAAAGAATCTAAAATACCTATTGGATCTTTGGTACTGCTAAATATATATTATTTTAAAGTGTGCATTTTAATTTTTACGAGGCTCTCAAAGGTTGACATTTATGTGTTTTAAACTTTTACATTTTTAATTATTTACTGGCCAATAAACATAGTTTTTATTCCAATTTTTACAAAATTTAAAAAACCAAACGTAAGAATATTCTTGTGTGTTTATATCGGTATTATATTTCACCAGGTTCTAGACGAAAACTGATCAAATAATGCTGTACAGACATTTCTGAGTCTGAAACATAAATTCCAAAATGAACATTCAATTCTAAATGATACAAAATAATAATACAGAAAGTACATAACTGAAATCGAAACTCGTCTTTGTCACGAGTAAACTTTAAACTTCACTTTCAGGAAATTGCTTAGGATTCCCTGCCTTTTTGCAGAATATATTGTAACGAAATCAAAACATAAAATGACTTCTGCATTATATATATATATATATATATATATATATATATATATATATATATATATTATATATATATATATATATATATATATATATATATATATATATATATATATATATATATATATATATATATATTTATTTATATAACTGAATCACGAAAATATGGAACGTGATGAATATATAAATAAAGACAAAATCCATGAAAGGGGGAGAGAGAGAGAGAGAGAGAGAGAGAGAGAGAGAGAGAGAGAGAGAGAGAGAGAGAGAGAGAGAGAGAGAGAGAGAGAGAGAATGTATGAATATTATTGTATCAAATCTGGAGTAGCACCAACGAAAATACTAAATGAATAATAGGAATAATCTAAAGGGGGAAAAGAGGCAAGAGAAATTTCTTTTTCTTACCTTCTCTTATTTCAAAAGACCTCAGCCAAGGGGTGGCCGAGTTTGACAGCTTGGTAGACATGTATAATACGTCTTTCAGGAACCAGTTAATGTATCTGAGGGGAAGAAATCCTTGCCATGATTTAGTCACTTTGAGTTGGAAAACGTGTTGCAGAAAGCTTTTCATTTTATTTCTGTATCTTAGTTTGAGTAGGGTGGCCCACGCAGCTGAAGTACGTTATTCATAAAGGCATTATTCAAAATAATAATAGACAGTCATATTCTTCAGTGAAACCCAAAAATTACTAACTATTATTTATCATGGTACATAAATATGTACCTTAAAAATTACTTATTGTCAGGTATACGGGAGCAGAGCTAAGTATTTAAGAAAAATCTGATTTGATTATAAAGTATCCTTAGTTACTAATGTATTGATTAGCCATGGGAAGGTTTTATTCCTCAATAAATGAAATCAAAATGTGAGATTAGAGCTTTTGCCATTTCTCGTGAGAATGAAAACAGAGGAATTATTTTGTCTTCTGCCCTATTAGATTTCAGGCAAAATTATCTCAGATCATTTCTATCTTATACCAAAAGAATACTTTCAAGCAAGGTAAATATTGGATATTTGTTGGATAAATCCTATTTTAGCAAATGCATCGATCCCTGAGACATAGCCATGTTAATGGAAGTCTCTGGCACGTAGACAGAAATAAAAAAAAACTTGATTATTTCAATGAAATACCTAAAATATTGTCACCTACAGAATTTAGAATAAAAAATTTTCAACACTAGGTTTAGTCAAAACCATTACATTATCAGTATTGTTCCTGTTAATGATATTGACAGCATGGGCTCTTGTTCGTGCGAGTAGCCTTTAAGGTGTATGAAATTCTGGTGAATATTTTCAGAAGAACTATCATACCAAAGGATAGTCTTTAGACCATTCTCGTCCCTTTCAAAGACGACACAGTCACAAACCCACACCTGAAAAGTCCAATCCTTTCTCTCTCTTAGATTAAGTTGGCCTTGTCCCATCTTGGACTCGTGCTTGCATAGTTTCCTGTAAGTGTTACATTTCCTTGTGAAAACTATCTTCTACTTTATTGTTTTAACACCCCCTCCCCAAGAAAAAATATGCTTTTATATGCAAAAAACCGGCTTGGCCTCTCTAAGTCATCCCTTTGACAGTAGTTATTGTAAGAGTCTCCTTCAGAATTTCATATCCTGTTTCCTGTGCAGCGTTCCTCCCTCCGCGTCCTACACTCTCTTTTGTAGCAATTTCCTTTTGGGAGTCTGGACAGAAAACTTCTTCTTTGTTTATCACGGAATAATTTTGACTTTAGCCACGCCCCCCCTGGCATTGAATGTATTACTTACGAACATCTCAACGCTTTGTACAGCGCATGGGCGCTCTCGCTCACCGCAGTAAACAGGAGCGCCTTATATAATGATGATAAAGAGCTCGTAACACGAAATCTTTCGTCATTAAAAGTAATTAGCAACAGTTTCGTCCATTCAGCTTTTAATGGCTTTCAACAAGTAGGTCGTATTTATAATTCTGCTTTATTTTTATCATGTACCCGTCATTTTCCTGGTATATGAGACTGCATTACCTGTCCGTTTTATAACAAATATTTGTGATTTTGAATTTATGGATTAAAAACTACAAGGAGACTTAGAGAAACGAAAAATTGTATACAAAACATTAAACCATATCAGCGTGAATTATTGGTATATAACGCATAACAAAATCCAGATAATTTTGTGATTTTAAAAATAATGTATATAAGTGTAACTACTTTGGGTCTGTTAAGATTCCATTAAGAATATTATGAAACAAAATTATTAGTAGTTGCATGGTCTTTTCCGGCTATAAGTAAAATTATTTAAATTTTTTAGTTTTTAACTTTGAGGTATATTTAATGCAATGAAGTGGCATATATGATATATATATATATATATATATATATATATATATATATATATATATATATATATATATATATATATATATATATATATATATATATATATATATATATATATATATATATATGAATGAATGTCTGTATGCATATATGTTCGTGCGTGAAAAAATTGCAAAAATATTCCATTCGTGAACTGTGACGCCTAAATTAGAGATTGTTGAAATTAATGCCACTTCATTGCATTAAATATACCTCAAAGATAAAAACTGAAAAATGTAAATAATTATATTTGTTGCGGGAAAAGACCAGGCACATGCTACTACTAAGAATATATATATATATATATATATATATATATATATATATATATATATATATATATATATATATATATATATATATATATATATATATATATACATATATTATATATATATGTATATATGCATATATATACTTTCTACGTTATTTGTCCTTAAATATCTTCACGTGTCATTTCCACAACCTAATCAACCCCGAGTTTATTACAGCCTAATTCTGACGTGTTGCTTTGCCTTCGAGAAATCATTTTTGTATTTATATCTGTTGTCCTCCACCAGATATTATCTCTGTAAGAGTAGGTTAAAAAATTAAAAACATCCCATTTTGAAATAATATTCTCAAAGCACATTCACAAATCGAAATCATATCGAATAAGGCACCCAGTCGTTTCCTATAACCTAGAGAGACAGGGGTCATTCTGGACGCAGAAATGATTTCCACACCTGAGAAATGTTTTACAAAACATGAAAGACCGAACTTCAGATTTTCAACGAAAGAAATAGTGTCTGCCTTTGGCAGGAAGGAAAAGAACCTGAACCCTTTAGACTCAGTCATACGGTCTACTGATGATTCTTGCATCAGGTGCAACTCGGTTGAAACTCCCACGCGGTGTCAAAGACCAATTTTTGGGAGAAGGAAAAACGTTCATTTTTACCAATGAACTCGTTTTAGGTGTGACAGTGAAAGGCTTTGTGATATAGTTTCATCTTTCCAGTTTAACTTACGCAAGGGAACTTCGGCCGTCACGGTATCCTAGGTAAGAATCAGACGCTAATTTAGGAAAATGAAAATGCATTGAGGTAGAAATAATAATGGCGACCATAAAGTTGCTGTTGCTAATAAGTTACCAAAAATAAAATCCATAATCAATTTTTTCCCTACAGGCCGTTAGTGCTATCAGTGCACCTCACGTGGTACACTGTAGGCATACTGAAGGTTGCTTGCAGAGTTCCTTTGGCCCAAAACTGCACCCACTTTTTAGACTTTTTCTTTACTATTTATTCTCGTCCCCTTTCTCCAGTCTTGCTCTCCAACTTCTCTTGCTTTTTCTTATCCGTGCAACCTTGAGATCCTTGTATTTCATTTCATTTATTTTCTGGCTCTCTTTACCTTGCTGTCCAGCCACTCCAACTCTTTCTCTCCACTGTCTTCAGCACTGAA
>NC_089776.1:14705417-14775417 GCF_040412425.1 Macrobrachium rosenbergii
GAGAGAGAGAGAGAGAGAGAGAGAGAGAAGAGAATGATAAACTGAATAGTAAAGAGAGAGTTTGAGAGAGAGAATTACAGGAAATACGTGACAGAGAGAGAGAGAGAGAGAGAGAGAGAGAGAGAGAGAGAGAGAGAGAGAGAGAACTTTTTTGAGAAGTTGTAGGAAATACCTAAGAGAGAGAGAGAGAGAGAGAGAGAGAGAGAGAGAGAGAGAGAGAGAGAGAACTGGTAAACTGTTTAAGAAGTAACAGGAAATACCTGAGACAGAGAGAGAGAGAAATGGTAAACTGTGTGAGAGGAAGTACCTGAGAGAGAGAGAGAGAGAGAGAGAGAGAGAGAGAGAGAGAGAGAGAGAGAGAACTGGTAAACTGTTTGAGAAGTTACAGGAAATACCTGAGAGAGAGAGAGAGAGAACTGAGAAACTGTTTGAGAGAGAGAGAAATACCTGAGACAGAGAGAGAGAGAAATGGTAAACTGTGTGACAAGTTACAGGAAATACCTGAGAGAGAGAGAGAGAGAGAGAGAGAGAGAGAGAGAGAGAGAGAGAGAGAGAGAGAGAGAGAGAGAGAGAGAGAGAAAGAGAGAGAGACGAACGGGTGAGGGGACGGGACGGGTACTCACTGAAAGAAGAGAAAATGATAAGGGAATCTTCACAGAAAAAACTAATTAGTAAAGATCGGGACTTCCTCTTATTTGTAAAAAAAAAAAAAAAAGAAAAACCTATTGCACTGAAGAGAGACTGTCGCTGACGCCTGGAATGGAAGAAGTAGAAATGAGACGGGCCCTTCTTGGAATTATTTTACCAACCTAGAAACTAATTGGTAAAAAATGGTCTTTTGTTAACTTACTGTGCTGGAAGGGAGACTGACACATAGACTGACACACAGACTGACAGACATACAGAAGTGGCTAGTGGAAGAAGTACGAGGGACGAGATAGTCTGCAGTGGCAGAAAAAAAATCACAATTATTTCAAGGAACAAATCCGAGAAACTTGTTATATAATGCTTCTTAGAAATACCATTTACGCAATTCATTTTCTTATAATTTTCATCTAGATAAGTTGGCATTGGTATTTTGAGGTAAAATTGTGTATAAAATATTTCCCATATGATCTAAGTGAAGTTACTCCTCTTTATTTGTTCTGAATGCTCACCTTTAAGATAATTTTTAGAAGAAAGTTACTTAGAAATCGTAGGTTTTTGTTCCAAGACATCTCTAGATATTACAACCTGACAAAGCTTTAGGAAAAGTTCTTCCAAGAAAAATTGATCAAAATAAAGGACATTAAAAGGAATAGTATCACATTAGTTCATGTGAGACAGAAGAGAAATAGTCCAGTGATAGAAATAACACGAGAAACATTAATTTTCTAAATACATAAACATTTCACGATTTTTCAAGTACTTTAATGTCTTTTGAAGAGTAGTAAAATGCGTCACTGTTTTCGTCTGATAATCCCCTAACACTATTTAGATAATAGCAGGAGATTCGACAGTTTTTATCTGAAATATTCTATTTACGCGAGAGGAGAATAAGTACAAGTACTCAATTTACTTTCATAAGCAAAAATGTCACGAGCTGAACATTCTTCGGTGAACTGAGCCACTTTTTGGAATCTTTGTATATAAGCCAATGTACTGAACGATTGATGCGTTATCCTAAAGGATTCGACGAGGGAATTAGTAAAAAACAAAGATATGTGTCATAATGGTGGAAAAAATTTTAAGTTTTACTATTGTTGCTGATCATAATCACTCGAAAGTGTAACCTATTTGGGTGAAAGCATCTAAGAACAAATGAACCGAGATCTTGGTATCGTTCACTACAAAAGTTTGAATCTGAATGAACCAAAACAAGACAAAAAGATGCGTTCAGTGTGGACATTTACGTGTAGGGATTTATCTAGTATTCCCCGTAGTGCTGTCAGTGCCCCTCACGTGGTGAACTGTAGGCATTACTTAAGGGTCTTTGTAGCGTCCCTTCGGCCCACTAGTTGCAACCCCTTTCATGCCATTTACTGTACCTCCTTTCACATTCTCTCCGTCTTGCTTTCCACATTCTCCTGACAATTGCTCCTTAGTGCAACTGCGAGGTTTTCCTCCTGTTACACCTTTCAAACCTTTCTGCCCTCAATGTCCCTTTCAGCACCGAAATAACCTCATAGGTCCCGTCGTTTGGTCTTAATTTCACATTCCATTCCATGCCCTCTATCAAGTATTCGAACCTATACCAAGAGACATCTCGTTCGAGACACAGACCCTGCCTCAAAACCTTTAAATTTTATATTAGTAAACAACAACGCCCCTTTATCACAGTGCAGCAGGCACACCCGAGCGGGCTGTAAATATGCGCTGGAGCAGGATATTCATCAACCCGTTATCGAAAGCTCATTATATTCCGAAAAGGTGGATCAGCTCGGTACAGTGCGTAGTATCCAGAGACGAGGCAGATACTGTGCCGAAAAATATATAACATAAGGAGGGTTTCCGCCAATTTTGGATAAAAGGGAATTTTGAATTATAGGAGGGTTTTTGCCATCAGAACGGAAGTACATAAACATTTGTCATGTAAGTATTGTCGTTCAGTTTATAAGTTCTTCACTGTTTGTCATTTTTCAAGCTTTGTTTCAGTTCTTTTCTTTCATTAATCTGTTGTTCTTTGAAATAATAATAATAATAATAATAATAATAATAATAATAATAATAATAATAATAATAATAATAATAATAATAATAATAATAATATGACTTCTCTATCGTCATACTTCATTAAAATCTGCTATTATGGGAAATTGTCTCGCTATCGTTGTATATACTCGTAAATAATAATAATGATAATAATAACAACAATAATAATAATAATAATAATAATAATAATAATAATAATAATAATAATAATAATAATAATAATAATAATAAAAATAATATAATAATATATCAAGTAGTAAACACTTCTCTTGCAAAATTACATTTTTTTCTATGTATAAATACATATATACTGTACATAGGTCTGTGTTCTTTCGAAATCTACTTATATACATAAGTCTGTTCTTTCGAAATCTATAGAGACAATGAACCAAACTGGAAAAATTCAGGAGAACCGCAGTTAAACCTCGACTCTTGAGAGGCGAGAAAAACGAGGGTTCGTTATTTGCATAATCTGCCTAATTGCCATTCAAGCCATTTCTCTCCTCTCTGAAATTCCACAGAGTCATCTTTCGCCTTCTCTCCAGTTCGTGAGGAGAAGAAGAAGAAGAAGAAGGATTTATCACCTTTTCTTAACTTGTCTTTCTCTTTGCAGGCTGGGGGTTGTTAGCTGAAGAAGAAGAAGAAGAAGAAGAAGAAGAAGAAGAAGAGGAGGAGGAGGAGGAGGAGGTGGAAAGAACCTTTCTCAACTGAGGGGTGCAGGTAACTGAGGCGTTTAATCATTTCAGGGGTTTTGGGCTAAGCGAACGGGATACAGGTCGACTTGGTACGCTCCGCTTATCAGCTATTCGATATTTTTCCCGGATACTCAACTGTACACTTGGACCCCACTTCTAAAACCGTCAATTTCTGTTGGCAGAGTTGAGAGGAGAATTATTTCCAACGGGTTTGATAGACGGGGAATGAATGAGTGCGCTGGGAATGACAGAAATGATAATAATTTCATCATTAAACAGGGTCCATTTGGGTGTAAGTGGCAGTAAATATTGTTTCAAAACGAGTTTTAAGGCGACGATAATGTTGTTATATTTGTAGTTTTTCCAAGATTTTTTACGTCACTTTTATGAAATTAGAGAAAATGTGGCTTAATGAACCAATCTAAACAATTTTTTAGCAATAACTTTTCTAGATATGTTTATTTACACATAAAACAGTCCAAAACGCGTATAACTTACTTGATCCTGTCCAGAGTTATTCATACAGACGTTTTTGACAAGACATTTACAATTTGTCGTTCAATGTGCCATACAAACGATGAACAAAATTGTCAATAAATCAATCTAAAAAAAACTTTTTTAGCATTATCACTTCAGGGTATGTTTATTTAGACATAAAACAGTCCAAAAATGTTAATAACTAAAATTCGATAATTCATCGAAATTCGGTGGTCGGCGCGCCCCTTCTGCGTAATTCTCACTGATTTTTCCTTCCTTGAACAAAATTCTGGTCGTCGTACGCAGTTAATCGCAAACTTGTCTTTCTCTTCTTTGGCGACCAGACCTAGCTGTGATTTATTCGTGGAGTTGGAGCTGGCCTTATGCCAGCACGGGGTCTTGCCACGGGAGTAATATTATAAAATATCACACAATATCACCTCATTACAAGATTGTGTAAGTGGTACAGATATTAGTTATTTTTATAGCAACCAGAGTTCAGAGAAGAATAAAAAATATTATATAAATCTAAAATACATTTGTATTTTTTTTTTTTTAGTTTTTCACACAAATTATGAAAGTCAGCATTCAAGGAAAAGTCCGTTTGACCCACAAAAAACACCCAAGGACTTTTTTGTGCCCCTGCAACATGGTCGGATTGCAATCAGTTGTCCAAATGTGGCCATTTTCCATGCATAGTGATCAATTGCTTTATAATAGGCTGCAGTTTTCTCAGTTTTTAGGAAAAGTCTGTTTGGCCCCCCAAAAAAACACTCAAGGCCTTACTATTCTCCCTTGTTCCATCCCCCTTCCCCCCACCTGCAATATGATCGGATTGCAATCAATTGTCCAAATGTGGCCATTTTCCATGCATATTAATCAACTGCTTCATAATAGGCTGCATTTTTCTCAGTGTGAATTAAAGGCCCGTTTGACCCCCCCCAAAAAATCACCCAAGCGTTTGCTGACACATCCGATGGAAATAACTTTCATTTATTTTTAAATAGGTTTTTAAATATCAATGCTGTTATCAGTTCATGAAAAAATACGGCAACAAAGGCAAAAAATTATGACGTGGAAAATAACAGAGGAAATGTTGTTATATTCACGTGACACAAAAACTAAAATTACTGAGACAGTTTCGTCCAAACCTCTGAGAATTCCGAGGCCTTAAACCCCAGTCATTTCTCTTTGCATATAATCCATATTCAGATCAAATGAATAAAAGATTCACTCAAAGAACTGGAATACCCATTCCCCATTTATTAAAAATCTTTAATTACGCAAAAGCTGTCAATGATAAGGTTTCAATTTAATCCGGTTATTTATTGTCAGTCGCCTCGCCTACGCTGGAGCTTAAAATATTATACGAATTCCTGTTTCATTGGATGCCTGTAAATGAAATGGACTTTTTCTCAAATAATCTAGAATATAGGTTTGAATTATGGAAATATTCAGTCACAGACGGAATTCTGGGTCTGTGGGGACAGACGCTTCTTGAAAAGTATGAATATACCGAAAAGAGAGATTTAAATGTTAGATAAATAATTTTAATTAAATGGCTAGAAATATGAATTAAAACGGCCAAATAATAGATATTTACAAACTAATTTATAGCGAAAGATGATTAATGTTTTAGCAAATTTATTATCTGTTCTTAAAGTTATGGTCGATAATGTCTTTTTCTGGCCATTCTCGAAGAAAGCAACAGACCTTTACCTGTCCCTTAAAGAAAGAGAGACTTTATGAGCCAGGAAAAACAGGAGGAGGAATAAAATTCCAGAGTTCCGACGTGGAAGGAAAGAATCGGTCACTGAATCGCGGAATCTCAAGAGGATTGTAGATTTGCACAATAAAATGTGAGAAGTGGCCTGACGGTTATTTCACGTCGAGTTCAACGGCGTAGTGACCAATATAATAGTTACAGAAAAAGCGGGCCAAATAAATAATTAATTGATTTTAATGACGGTATTCTCAGTAATCTATGAAATGAAAATTGGTTTTATTTCATCAAAAGGTTAGATTAGACTCTCGATTTTGGTCATATCTATGATCGTTAGTGTAAGTAGAGACGTTGGTATTGCTTGAAAAGTTCTAGAAGTGGTACTAACAAAATGAAGTGAACAGGACCTTAACTCCCACCCTTGCTTTGCATTTGGAGTGCCCCATTTCTCCTTGTAGAAGGTATGCGCTTGTCTTATTTGATGGTATACCCATTGCCAGAACAGTTAAAAGAGCTTTTCATGTGTCTGCCGTAATGTTACAGCAAACAACCAAGAATCGTTACGACAATGTTTAGAAAACTTGCTCCACATTATACATCCATGTGGTTGCAGTCGTAGCATCATATGTAGAATAAGAAAATAAGCAATACTCTTCAATGAATTGACATTAGAATACCAAATAGTTGTCGAATTCCAACAATTTTATGAATCTACAGCTAGGTTAACGGTGCTGTGTAACAGGTTAGGTTAGGCAAGAGTATGATTAGCCTAGGCTAAGGGCTGAATACAGTGTGGCACAAGAATGCTGAATTAAATAAACTAGTACAGCGTTGAAGATAGATGAAATGCCCCAGATATAGATTCAGTCTATGAAAAAGGGCGATTTAGAAGTACATAAAGCATAGTATGAAAATAATTGCCCCATAGAACAGCGCATAACTGCGAGTGTGAATTTCCAAAATGCGTTTCAAACATGTGCCTTTATCCACCTCAAATCAAACTGCTTTTCACTTCAAGTACCCCACGTGTCTCTACGTTGATTTAAACCGAGTTTCGTTCAGAATATGTAGGAGAGAAAACCAAAAAAAGAAAATCTTCGTATAAATAATACGTCGAGGCGAAAGTGCGCTCTATGGAAGGGCCGTCAGTCGAGGTAAGATGATGCCTTTTCGATACCACAAAATATGAAATATGACAACATTCCAAAGAACTCCCACAATGCACCGGTCTTTCGTGGTAGTCAAATATCAGTCATTCTGGTCTTTTATCTTCGTCCCAGATCTTATGAAAAAGATTTTGAGAAGAAGAGTGGAGGATAAAGGAGAGAAAATCTTTGGAAAAAATATTCCACCAGTCGAGAACCAAGAGGATCCGACGGAGTTTCACGGCCCCATTTTTTGTCAGAATCGATTCTGAAAAGAGATTTCTTTTCATGTATATTTGGATATTTGAATTCTCTTCGGTAAATTTTTTTTATTCATCTGTAAGCTGGAAACTGTTCTTATGTCAAAGACAGTTGATAGCCGTATATCCAGAATAATTATAAAGCGTTAAGGCTTCAGGAAGCATTTGAACAATTTATTTCAAAAAACATCGCTATTCCTGTATGTATAAAAATTGTCAATAATACGATGTTATATAATGAGCCTGCCAACTATTTGCAGACTGAATACTTATTCATGCAGACGCTACCTTCCTCCATTGTAGCCATATGCGTGGGCTCTAATTCTTACAATTAAATTGATCTTGCATCAGTAATTACCGTTTTTTTTTAAATAATTATGTCGAAATAAATAAATTCTCCAATAAAGGCACTGAAAATGAAAAGGAGATTTTATAACTCGTATTTTGTGATAAATTTCAGTAACTGGTAACTCTAACTCTGCGATGAAAAAAAATTATCGAATAATTACCATAAAAAGAGTATTTCCTTGCTGCAGATCTATTTGAAAATATTTTCATAGAATTTAAGACATTTTGACAAAGGAAATATACACAAAGGTGGAATATGTTTAAATGAATCATGGTTAAGAGTTAGAATTCTTGTGGTTTATGGCAACTTTGTAAACGTTCTAATCCTTTCACTCAGACGATCAACATTTTTTCTGCTCTATTTTGCTATGCTAATTTCATAAAAAAATCTGTAAACGTGGGGATCTCCTTATAATTTAGTAAATGATAAGTGGATGGCATTTTTGCTTTCAAGCATTATCAAAATATATTTAAAGTTAAGTATACCTTAGTTTAACCAGACCACTGAGCTGATTAATTTAAACATCTAAATTTACAATATAACCTACTCGGGCCTGTTACCTCATGACAGAAGCCCAGCCTCGAAATAGGTGATATAATATCATTAAACTAATTTTCATAGCATAAATAAAAGCTTACAACAGGTACAAAGTAATTAAACGCTCGTGTAACATTCTTCCATGGTGACGTCATCCACCAAAATATGAATGGAGAAGCAGAGGCTTCCCCACTCTAGCTGTTGACGTAATGATTCAGTTGCCAGATGTCACTTACTTTGAAAAATAACAGATTTGAATATCGACAAATATTCACTTTAGGGCTGTCTGATCTTGCATCATGTTAGCTATTAAAGTTATGGAGTCACTGTAGCTGTAATGAATGTGAAATTATCCTTTATGCATGGTATTCTCTGTATTTCCCGAACCAAGAAGTAACCGACTAGTCTTTTTCTGTACTTATGCAGATGCTACCCTCCTCCTTTATATCCATTTAGGTAAACTCTAGCCCTTACAAAAATGTTGGTTTGGATCGCTAATAGCTGTTAGTTTATCTTAATAACAATTCTAAAATGAATATATTCTCATATAAAGACAATAAAAATGAAATGATGTTTTGTTACTTATATTTTGTCACAAATTTAAGTAGTTTTGTCATTGTTACTCCAGAATCCTTGGACAAAGACACCCAATATTACACCATTAAACACAAAAACTGGCAACTCTTCGAGGAAGGAAAATGTCGAATAATTAGCACTTAAACAGCATTTTCTATTTCTAAACCCCAGAAAGGTTTATAACTCAAACTCAAACCCCTACCCCGTGACAGACATACAAACACAGACAAAACAAATGAAATTTTCGTTTTTAGTCCACCTTTTCTTCAGTAACGTTATCGGAGTCACCAGTGACTGGGGTGGAAAGCTCCAGGTTTTCTTCCAGGACTTATAATCAGTTGGAACATCAAAGCCTTGAGAAAATAAATTTAGAAAATTCCTTATTTAACGATATTAGGCATCAATAATAATGTAAATGATTATTATTAGTTATAAAAGGATATTATTAGTTGGTTAATAATTTCAGGGAATGTCATAAAGGGCCATAAGGATTCGGTTTTGCTAAATAAATCAGTAAAAGTATTACTGGAACACCTACAACAAACCTTCAGATTGAACGCCTCCACTAAGCCCTATAATCATACCCGCTCAAGTTTTGAACGTCAACGTTAGGATAACCTCGGGAAACTCCTAAAATAAAGGTAAGATAAAGTATCAGTGCATGCAACGTCTATATATGCAATTTCAGTAATTATTTTCATGATTTTACTTGAAATGGAAAAGTTTAGGTAAAAGCCTAGGGCGTAATGCCAGCACCTTATCTTAAGGGTAAGCTCGAATTCGGCCATTTTCTCCGGCAATTTGCTTAGGCAAGTATGCAAATTGCAATTTTCATAATCAACTGCATAGAATTGCATGCATTACAAATCTTGGATAAAGTGAAATGTGAAGGCACTTAGTTATTTTCTTGGTTTTACAAGAAACAGAAGAGCTTTAGCCAAGAGCCTAGCACTTTAGGCCACCACCCTAACTTAGGGGTAAGTTCAAAGGCGATCATTTTCTTAGGACATTTGCATATTCAATTGCTTAGGGTTGTATCCAACATTTATATTAGAGGCTTTAATAACGGTTTACTTTAGGTAGGCTGTCATGAACCTTAGACTACTACTCTAGGTTGCGTAAGTATCAAGGTGGTCATGTTAACTGTAATTTTGATATTGAATTGCATATATCTGCATTTGGACGTGCAAAATCTCAGCTAATGTGAAATGTGCATATTTAATTATTTTCATGGTTTTACTCGAAATAAAAATGTTTACGTAAGAGCCTAGGACCTGAGGCCAGCACCCTAACTTTAATAAAGGGTAAGTTTAAATGCGGCCAGTAACATATATTTGTGATTTTAGTAAAGATTTTTTTACCCTCAAAACAAGTTTAGATAGGCTGTTATAAACCTTACGCTACCACCCTAGGTTAGGTAAGTATGAAGGTGGTCATATTAAATGTAATTTTCGTATTCAGTTGCCCATTGTTGGATGCAATATCTGTATTTGAAGGTGCCAAATCTAGGTAAAGTGAAGTTGTGAAGGCATTGTCTTTTTTAAAATACCTGCGCATTTAAATGCACAAATTTGAATAATTTGTAAACCTTAAAATAACAATGATTCAATTGTTTTCCAGAAAACCTCCTACAGGCAATTAGACTGCACTCTTCCACCAAACCCTATAATTCACAACATAACTTCGAGGAAAATTCTAAAATAAAGTAAGATGAATTATCTGTAATTCACGGCGTAAAATTTTAGATAAAGTTAAATGTGAAGGCATTTAAAATAAAAGCCCTCTTAGGCCTTTTGTTTAATTTCAGTTTTTTTATGGTTTTACATGAAATAGAGTTGACTCAGAGGCCCCTGTAGGCCAGCATCACTAATAATTTCAAATGCCATTTTCTTAGGCCAGTTGCATATTCAGTTGCATAGGATTGCATGCAACGCCTGTGTATGCAATTTCAGTAGTTATTGTCATGGTTTTACATGAAATAGAAGAGTTTAGGTAAGAGCCAAGGACTGTAGGCCAGCACCTTAGCTAAGGGTTAAGTTCAAATGCGGTCATTTTCTTACGCCACTTGCATATTCAGTTGCATAGGATTGCATGCAATGCCTATATATGCAATTTCAGTAGTCATTTTAATGGTTTTACATGAAATAGAGGAGTTTAGGTAAGAGGCGAGGACTGTAGGCCAGTACCTTAGCTTAAGGGTTGATTCAAATGCTTCTCCTCCTTCCCTCACCATCCCCCCCCCCTCTCTCTCTCTCTCCCACCTTCCCTCCCTCCCCCTCACCCTATCCCTTCCCTCCCCTCCACTCCCCCCCTCCCCTCACCCTATCACTTCTACCTTGCCTCCCCTCCACTACCTCCCACCCCTTCCCTCCCCTTTCCTCCCCTCCCCTCTCCCTTCCCCTTCCCTCCCCCCTTTCCCTTCCCCCCTCAGTCCCCTACCCGAAGACTGCCATTCAGTTTTTCTGGGCATAGCTGGGTTGGTCAGCTAGTTATTAATACATTAAATAATATATTAATAACGTCTAAATGTTAAATATAACCTACTCGGGCCTACTACCTCACAACAGAAGTCCCAGCCTCGAAATAAGTGATATAATATTCATTAGACTAATTTAAACCGATTTGAATATCAAATATTCACTTTAGGGCTGTCTGCTCTTGCATCATGTTAGCTATGAAAGTTATGGAGTCTTTGGAGTTGCAGTGAAATATGAAATTATCCTTTATACGTGGTATTCTCTGCATTTCTCAAACCAATAAGGTAACCAACTAATCTTTTTCTGTACTTGTGCAGGCGGTACCTTCCTCCATTTTAGCCATTTGTGTAAACTCCAGCCCTTGCAAAAATGTTGGTTTTGGATCGTTAATTGTTGTCAATTTGTCTTAATAATAAAATAATATATTATCATATAAAGACAATAAACATGCAAATGATATTTTACTGTATAACTTATATATTTTGTCACACATTTAAGTAGTTTTGTCATTGTTACTCCAGCATCCGTGGACAAAGACACGCCCATTACACCATTAAACACAAAAACTGGCAGTTCTATGGGGAAGGAAAATGTCGGATAATTAGCACTTAAACAGCATTTCTATTTCTAAACTATTTCAAAATATTTCATAAAGAATTTCAGACTTTTTGACAAAGGACATATCCACAACTATGAGAAGTTTAAACAGATGACGGTTTAGAGTAAGAATTCTTGTGGTTTATGGCAATCCTTCATGACGTAGTCAGCAAGAGTTTTAATGATGTCATCGACAGCCAATCAGAGGACAGCAAATTTCCCGCCAAAACAGCAGATTTCCTGCCTAAACAGAGGTTACCGTGTGAGAACAGCCAGGATTGTTTATGAGTTGCTGTTTGGAACTTTTACAAAACTGCCCAAATTTCCGAGGTTTGTCACTTTTTTTTTTTTTTAACTTCTCGTGTTTGAAATGTTTTATTAAAGATAATTTAATTACTAAAGGAGAAAATATTTTGCATAGTATTTGATGGGCAGTTGTGGCATTTTTCCTTCAGCTTGACAAATTATTATTATAATTATTATTATTATAATTCCTTAGAGAGAGAGAGAGAGAGAGAGAGAGAGAGAGAGAGAGAGAGAGAGAGAGAGAGAGCTTTCTTTGAGTTATTCTCTTGTCTAATAACTTCCTCAGTTTTAATACATATTCCTGAGTCCATATTCTTCATAATCTTCTTATAAGTACTTGCTAATCCTTTCTCTCATATGATTCACTTTCTTTTTTATTCTGCTTTGTTAAATCAGTTTCACTGAAAAACTGATTCTTTTTGTTCTTAAAACAAGACAAATATGGTATAAGCATCACTGCTGTATGGAGAATAGAGAGAAATATGGTTTTTTTTTTTTGGAAGTATGAGTCTCTGTGTAAATTGAGGGTAATAATTTCGTGCATGTTCAGGTATGTGGAATACTTATTTCTAAACATTATCCTTTAAATTTGTAAAGAAAATTATTTTCGCATTTATTTTTGTATAATTTTGCATAATTTGAATAATTGGATTTTTAAATTATTAGTTTCCCATGATGAACCTTATTTCTATAGTGGCTAAATACCCATCAATTCGGGTGACATTTTCGGTTTCTCATGGGAAACATTGTTTGTTTTAAACGACATTACTGCTGCTTATACGTTTCTTCAGAAGAATTTCGGAAGGCAACAGTCGAAAACCTGGAGAGTTGGATTCAACGCAGGCAGTGAGACGCTGGTCCCAGTCCAAGGAAGACGAAACTTCCACTCATACCACCGTACCTGAGGACGTACATCGTGGGTATTCTTCCTTCCTTTGCCCTGTTACTGTTCTTATGGATGTAAGGTCTTCTGTGTGATTAATCAACAGACTGACGTCTTTTCATCGCTATCCACCATCGACACGGCGATCCCCCTCCTCCGCAATAACTCGCTGGAACGGATGTGTTTGAGGTATGTCACCCCGAATGGCAGAAGCGGTGTTTTAAGTGGCAATTTAAGTCTCATTTACTTGAGCCGTAATCACTCCTAAGGTTCCAGTTCGCTCTCGGCCTACTGAAATATATAACCCTTGGATATATGTAACTTACATTTATGAGGTGATTTGCCTGATTTCATTCATGTTTAAAAGTCCATTGATCAGTCAGGTGTTAGGAGGAGTGACGGGTTTATGTTTACTATTGGTGTTGGAATTCATCTCTCACTAGGATTCAAGTTCATTAGGATTCTAGTTTGATGGTTCTGATACAGGTTGTACTTAAGACGGTTATTGTTGAGCTGTTTTTATTGAGCTGTTTAGGTGTGGCGTTAATTTCTGAATGTCTTCATTAATATATTTTACTTGATTTAATATTGACTTGGCTCGATCACTCGGATCTTTGACACTAATATTTAAAGCCTGTTGCCTCATGTAAATTCATAATATTCTTAAGGTGTTTTCAAAGGTGCTTTTCATAATTTCAGAATTCCAAGGGCGAGACTTTGAATCATTTTTTCTGTCAGTTTCTCTTAAAATTTATTTCATATTCCTCATGTAAATTCATAATATTCTTAATGTTTTTTCAAAGGTGCTTTTCAGAATTCCAAGGGCAAGACTTTGAATTATTTTTTCTGTCAGTTTCTCTTAAAATTTATTTCATATTCAAGAGGTTCTCATATAATGGCAATATAAAAGAAAACGAAATTTTACAACTTATTTTTTGTCATAGATTTAAGTAATCTTCTTATTGCTACTCCTAACTTCTTGGATAAGGATACACCCATTACTCCATTTTAAATACAACCTGGTAACTCGTCGATGGAGAAAAATATCAAATATTTAGCACTTAAAGAACATTTATTGATTTCACTAATATTTAAAACTTTTACATTTATTGATTTCAGATCTATTTAAAACTATTTTACACAGAAGTCAAGACACCGTGTCAGCGGACGTATAACCAAAAGCGAGATATGTTTTTAAAAAAATGAGTGCTCATAGTTAAAATGTTAGTGACGTGGAAAATATGGTACATGACATATATATGACATAATCGACAGCCCAAAATACTTCAGCAAAATTCCCGTCTAAAAAGAAGTAACTGTGTGGAGTTCCTCAAGGTTATGCGTTGTGTTTCAAGTTTTTCCAAAATGGCTTGATATTTTCGGCCATTCTCCGTTTTTTTTATTTTTGTCCATCAGGAGGGACCAAGCAAAAATCTGACAGTTCAGTTTCATCTTTAGGTGTAACTAGTTGTAGTATCCATCTCAGACATCTTCTTAGCTATACAATTACACTATTCATTCTAAAATGGTAAGAGACTTTCGATTTTATTAATGAATTTTTGAGATTTCTGTCACCATACTACAAACATCAGAGATGTCATTAATCTCAAAGATGTTGGCCTAAGCCTTGCTGGAAACTCTGTCAGGGCTGCAAGTGCTACATTACCATATACATTTACAAAAATGGCTAATTTTTCCACCGGAAAGACTATATTAGTTGCTCTGAATCCAGGGGTCTAAATCAGGTTTCTTATCCTCTCAACTGCTTGTACATTACAATTATTACAAAACGGTTCCCTTTTCCATTGAAAAGTCTGTTAGTTAATTAGGATCCAGAGGTCTACGTCAGGCATCTTGTTCTTTCAACGCGTTGTCATAAAGACCCCTCAATCTGCTGGAAACATCTTGTTCTCTTAAGCTTGTCAGAATTCCTCTCAATTGATCTGGAAATACTCAGGAGGCAAATCTGTAAGATAAACAAACAGAATAAATTAGTTCTTAGGGTTAAAGGATTTTCCAAATACATTCTATGTACGAACACTCAAGCGTAATCATAGCTATTAAGATTATGATAGGTTCTCAATATATATACATATATATACTTTTTGTAAAGTTTTTGACATGAAACTTCATGATGCCTATGGCGATTTACACAACAGACTTATGTAGAAACCAGCTATAACCCACTGCTGTTTTCGAGATACATGGGGATACGTGACTTTACAGGTAAAGAATATTTGTCAGAGTTATTTCTTAATTAATAAAGGGACTAACACTACTTTTAATTAAAAAGATTCAAAGAAACAGTCGTCCAATAATCATCAAACTCTAGGAATTTAAGATGAAAATAAATTGAAAAAACAGCACTCAATGGACTTTCCATTCACTAATGGAATGAAATAACAAATCATTTTTGTGGAATGAAGATTTTTTGTTACCCTTTCGAAACAAATTTTCAAATTCATTAATGGAAACAGGTCAGATTTATTCATGATGTCGAAACGAAGCTTTTACCAACAAAGCAGCAAAATGATTTTTCGAAACTGTTTTAAAAAAATAATTTTTCCTTTGCAAATTTTAGCTGCTTCGTGGCGTAGGATAAAAGTACTTAAATCAAATAATGTAACTAACCTCAATATCCATTAACAGTTTGTGGAATATCCTGTCGAACATCCTGTCAGATTGGGTTATGTGATTTTTATGAAACACCGCAAAATTATAATGATATGGAAGCATAAATGAAGGTTTTATCTGCACCTATCCATATATGATTTTTGATAACTGTAAGAACAAAAGAGCCTTATGAACTTTTACACTGGATCATTTAAAAATAAAGCCATACAGAGAGCTTTCGAGAATGTGTACACACTTTCAAAAGGAGAGCTTTCGAGAATCTGTACACCCTTTTAAAAATGGAATCGTATAGATTCTCGAAAGCTCTCTCTATTCTAAATATATTTGTTCAGTTAAGTAAGTGTGGATTTGTTTCTCCATTTTGAGACTCATGCTACTATGAGTATTTTTTAATTAATGGTTTATCTATGTAAAGCTAAAATAATGCTAATATACAAACCCTTGGCAAACTAGCACTTTGTAATTTGTGATTTTTTTAATAACTCTTTTCTGGCGGTTTTCTGCTCATGATGGATGCATTGGGAATTATTGGGAACTCGGAGTAACTAATAGCCTTAAAATAAATCGAAAATACAATGCACGTCACAATAAAAACGATAAATTGTTGGAATACTCACTGAATATTCGACTTGTAAATGAAGCATGTCGTTGCTGAATCTTCACGAACAGGAGGTATTTCCGACCTCTCTGAGCCAGGTCCTGTGATTTCTGTAGTTGTTCTATCTAGTCATTTAGGATGAAAACGTCGCCTCTGCCAAGTTGAGTTCAATGTTCTGGCGTGAGAGAAATTTTTATTAGTCAGATTTTTTCGACCCTCTACAATTCGTGGGATCGTTCTGTAATGTTCCTTAACGCATTAATGATTACTGGCTGCCATTATAGAAATCCCCTTTCGCGCCTTGTGAAGTACCGAGGCGTCTTCACAAAGCTTTCTGGATAATAGAATATTCTCTTTCGGGACTCAGGCACAAGTTCCCCGTTGCATTAACTCAAAAGAATAATCTTCTCCCAATATTTTTTTTCTTTTCGCCTTGTATGCTAGAAAGACTTTTTGTTCTGCCGGTGGAAAGTTAAATCAAAGTTCATGGAAATTATCCTTTTTTTTTTTTTTAATTCCATCAAAGCTCAGACATCGTTTTGTAAGTTACGAGGAAGTGGATAAAAACGTTTGTTTCTTCGAAAGTTGTAAATGGAGCGTATCGTGCGTAAAATCACTGCTAAGTCTTCACAATCTTTCACAACTCTGAGGGTCTACCATTCATACAAATGGCTATTCAGAACGATAACTTGGTCAAGTCAGCTCCCAGAAATCATTTTGTTTCATCTAAAGACAAGACTTGTGTTTCTGATAGACTAGGTGCCAACCCCGTTGCTTACAATATAAAAACTTTTTTCATGGAACATTATTCTCTATGGATAGTATAGTAATACTAAACTAGCTTAGTTGCTACCTCGGACAATGTTGAACATTTCCCAGAATTCTATATAGCCGCCACCGCCCTATTGAAAACCTACCAATTTTCAACTTTGATGCTGATGACATAGAATAACTAATACCACTTTTTAGGGGTTTTAAAAGGTGGAGAATTATTTAGTTGTTTTTACATTACAATGTATAGATATAAAGTTAGAGCGACATCTAATACCACTTGTTATGGGTTTTAAAAGGTGGAGAATTCATTTTTTACTTGTTTTTACATTATACATTATTACTTTATATGTTAAATTTTTTTGAAAAACATGTAGTTAACCACAATTTTTCCTTATTTCAGATTGTGAGTATGCATGATTTAGAACACTAGCCATAGTTCCATGGTGTCCAACATCTTCACAATCATAATGGCTACTGGAAAGGGGGAATGTCTCTTCAGTCTTTGTAATGCCAAGGGAGACTTAAAGACATTCAAGAATGTGGCTGTCCAGAAGATCATCGGTACAGACAAGGTGTAAAGGGATAGGTGTTTTTCAATTCTCTCAAGAAGTGAAGTTTTAGCTTACAAATCATGTTATTGTAGCTATAGCTTTTAGAGTAGAAACAATGAACAGAAAAAGAGAAAGCGTTTGTGGGATAACATTGGTGTCTCCAAGAGGTTGTTAAAATCAGAGTGTAGTGACTTTTTCAAGAGAGAGTTTGTTGTGTGGAAAAGAGTATACCCCAAAAGACAGTAAGAACCCACAAAGTTGGGTGCAGGTCAGAAAGTGTACAACTTTAGAAAGGGGCAGCAATATCACCTTCAAACAAAAGCTAGAGCAACTTTGTGATGAGAGTTAAGATCAGTGGGCTTATGAGGTGATGGTTAGACTAGGTGGTGTAATTGGCTGATGCACAGTACTAAGTCCCATGTTACAATTGGTGTCGTGCTATTCCTGTGACCCACTCTACCATGGAGACACCTGAGGAGGAGGCGCTGAGATCTGTCTTTTCCACTACAGCTGAGAAACATTAACTTCAGAACTATTCTCTATCTTGCTGCCTCAGGCACTGTATCAAGAAGACAGTTCATATCCACAGCAACAACCTCCTTTGGTGAAAAGATGCTGGTGCTTCATGTTGAAGGCTGTAAAAGTACAGTTGGATTTTATGACAACTTTAGACAGTTTTTGAAAATTGTCAAGATCAGCACAAACCAAGATGATGATGACAATACTGAGAAGCTGGTGAGGAAGATCAAGAAAGAAGTTATGGCAAAATGTAGGCCCCAAGACTACAATCTCGATGATTTTGTTCATTACAAAGTCTTTGAAAGCACCAGTGAGACTCTCCTGAAATTTCTAGCCTTGTATCAGGAGGCACAATCACTAAACCATCACTGTCTTTGCAATGGCTACAGAAATCAGACCACTCTTGGACTACCTGCAAAACTTCACCACAATATGGCAGCTCAGAGCTTAATAAGACTAAATGAGCAAGGTATTACAAGCACTTATGATGAAGCGCAATGCTGCTACTTGTCAGTGGCTTAGTTTGTGTCTGCCAATCAGTCAGAATACCACAGGAAACTCGGACTGAGAATAGAGATTGGGCCCATATTCAGCAGGGCTGACAACTACGACTAGTACATTGCAAGCCCCAATGGAATGAAGAGCACCCATGCCATGGTCATGCAGTTCACTCAACATCCAGCTGGTATCATTGACAATGGAAACATTGGTGTGATGCAACTGAGGATTCCTCGACTTAAGAAATATGAAGTGTCCTGTCTACAACTCAATCACCAGTCATCTACACCCACCTCACTTACCAGTGAAACCTCTGCCTGTTGAAGAGTTGAAGCTTCAGTCTGGTGCGGTCAGGTTTAATCAGCAATGAGATGTGGCATGGCTTTCACAAATATATGAGAATGATAAACCAATTGAGTGGGCAGGCTTTAATGCTCAGCAAGACCAACTGGAGGAACATCCTGCTAAGAAAGCCAAGACACTGGTGGTTTTTGGACCAGTGACTGACTCGCCGCCAGCTCATCCTGACACCATTCTAACTACACTTGCCTATCTTGAAAGCAATCTCAGGACTTTTGGGATACAATACATTCATCTCACTGTCAACCTCCAACTGTATGAAACTGCAGGCCTAGTTCAATGGAATGATCCTCAGCGCTGAAC
Source organism: Macrobrachium rosenbergii (assembly GCF_040412425.1). NCBI lineage: Eukaryota > Metazoa > Arthropoda > Malacostraca > Decapoda > Palaemonidae > Macrobrachium > Macrobrachium rosenbergii. The sequence goes on from NC_089776.1 coordinate 14,724,371, forward strand.
CAACCTCATACTTCACTCGGGCATGATGCACACATTTAAGAGTTTTCTGGGATGCATAGGAATGTTGATGAAGGGGTCTGGTGTAAAAGTTCTCATGAGTTCAGCGTCCGGTGGAATAACTAGCACCTTAAATGGGAAAGCCTGGACAAATACACTTTGGGCATACTGTCTCAAAACTGCAGTATTGTTGAAAACCTTGAATGGTACCAAGGCATACCACGAGTTTAGTGAATACCTTGAAACAGCAAGGCAAAACCCAACTGGGAGGCTATGGGTAGACTGTCTAATAAAACCTACTCTGCTGGCACTGAAGTTCTTGTGTGGAATGCAGAATGGTGACCTCTACCTTCAGCAATGCTGTCTCGAGGCAATGCTGCCATATTTCCTCGCTGCAGGTCACCTCAATTATGCTTATTTGAGCTGGTATGTGCAACAGATGGAACACCTTCCTCAAATGGCTAAAGAAGACATGCTTGCAGGTGCACATGTTTGTTGTCTCTCAGGTGGGGGCATCTCAGTGCCAGCCAATTAGTTTGGTGAACAAACACACATCAAGCGAGGGAAAGGTGCTGGAGGCATGAAGGGCATCTCAACAAGTGGCTGTATGGGTCAACAGTTTTGGTGTATGCATCCACCTTGACATAGCCATGGAACATAGGTACAGAGGTGCTGGAGATGAAGGGGAGACATACGGTAAAGATATGGATAAGGAGGAAAAGCACAAGGAAGAAGGGGTAGCAAGACGAAGATGGGACAAAGCTGATTGCAGGAAGATCGCTCTGGAGTTGGAAAGTACTCTCACCCCCTTAATGAGCAGCATTCAGGTGTCTATAATATCTGCAATGGCCAAGTGGCACCTGACAGTGAATGTTCAGGATGCATTGGCCATCAGGTGTGGGCAAAGCAAGCAGTTCTCTGATTCTCTTAGCAATAACTTCCACACAACCATAACTTTCTTTAAGACAATGGTGGCACTCAAAAAATAGGACAATGGTGGCACTAAAAAAAATCAGACAATGGTGGCACAAAAAATCATTCACTGTCAAGGGGAAGGCCATCTATGACAGGGAAATGCTGTTCAACCGTTTTGTAGTTGTGAGACAGTAAGGCAATTGGGAGATAGCTGATATTTTCCCACTTTGAGTTGAGTCCAGTTCCTCCAGCCCTTATTGATGAGTACAGCTGCTTGAGGAAGAGTAACAAGGCTGCACTTCATAAGGCCTCACTTCCTCCAGCCCTTATTGATAAGTACAGCTGCTTGAGGAAGGGTAACAAGGCTGCACTTCATAAAGACCTCACTATCTGACAAAACTCCATCTGTCTGGCCAGTTTCTGGAACTACAAGAGACCTAATTGCAAGAATCAATACTCGACTGGCCCACTACCCTCCTGCCTCCAAGAAAATTGTCCTATTTGATCACTACGACCAAAAAACTCCTAGTGCTGAAGACCATAAGCAAGCATAATGCCAAGAATAAGAATCTACTTAGCAATATCCTTTGTGGGTACCACTTTCAACACAACATCCGATTTATCTTTTGTGGGTACTGCTTTCTGCACAACATCCAACTGGTCAATAAACTGGACTGTACGGTCACCCATGCTGAAGCAGACATCACTCTCTGCAGCTACATGGTGAAAGCCGTGGCGAATGGTGCCCAAACCATCCGCATCCTAAGTAATGAGATTTACTTCTTTGTTCTGCTGTATTGGATATCAAGGATACAGATCAATGCCAAGATTCAAATTGAAATGTGGAATCATGATATCCTGGATGTTAACAAAATAGTCAAGCACTTGGGACTAAGAAAGTGAAGCCAGCTTCTTGGTGCCTAAGAATTGTCAGTCTGTGATATGGTATCATACCCCTTTAGAAAAGGTAAACAGTCTGCGCTCAAACTCCTTGAAAATGACATACCAGGCCTTGAGAAGGTACTTGGAGAGCCTGGAGCAACCCAGCCTCAGCTCAAGGCAACAGTGGATACTGTTTTCTTACTACTCTATGGACAAAAGAGTTGTACGACAATGAATGATGCACAAGCTCACTTGTACCTTGGCCGTAGGAAGCTCCACCACTGAAATATTTACCACCAACTGATGCCAACCTGCAGCAGTATGTGCTCAGAGCTCAACTTCAGATGCCACTGTGGAAAAAGCAGCAGGTCAACATGACCCACCCATTGAAGCTCAAGATATTGCCAAATTTTAGCTGGAACATTGAAGGCTCCATCATTACACCGGCTGTCTCATCAGCCCCAGTTGCTACTCAAGAGCTCCTGGATGTAGTGAGCTGCAACTGTACTGCAAAGGGAAAGGCATGCAGTGGTGGGCGTTGTAGCTGCAACAGTGCTAGCTTTTCATGTACAGACTACTGCAAGTGTGAGGGAGGAGTCACCTGTTGTACTGTAGTCATTTTACCAGCAAGCTCACAGATATAGAGGAAGATGAAGAGGGCCAAGATAATGGTGTAGATAATAATGATGATTATAATATAAATAATTGATTTTACTATGTTCATTGGTGGCATTTTTATTGTGTATCAGATATTTATAATTTTGTCTTGAATAATGATACAATAAACCCCTAGTCCTGACATTTAACCTCTTGTTTGACCCTATATTTGGCCATACAGAAATTAACAAATTATAAAAATTAATTTTCCACCCTTTAAAACCCTGGAAAATGGTATTACATGACCACTTTAACTTCACAAAATGGATATAAGCTGTTTTTCAACATGGCGATAGCAGCCATCTTGAATTCTGAAAAACACTCAACATATCAAGTAGCAGCTAAGCTAATTTGGCTTTCCTGCATAAGTAGAGCATATTTCCATGAAAACAGTTGAGCAGCCAACATTGCAAGGCCACCATTTTGGCACCTAGATTATGACTTCACTGTTCTCTAATCAGAGAAAGCTCAAGTTCATAGGCTATGTATGGAACAGCCCATGCTCGGAGTTGGTTCATTAATTATATGTTTACCGTCCGCCTTACTTTACATGGATATCCACTATATTTATCAACTAAATATTCACTATAATTATCAACTAAATATATTTCTCAAGTGTTCTAGATAATTTTCACTCACTATGGTATATAGATATAGACCTATAATCAAATCTAATCTAATCTATACATATCTAATCTATCTATAATCTAATATATATCTATAACTACACGTACTGTATGTATACAAATATACATATGTACAAATTACATATACACATGCATATATACACATAGATTTAAACATACACGCATATATACAGTATATGCAGTAATATATTTTAAGCCAAAAACATCATTCTACTGTGTTTATGTCAAAATATTAAATATCATTATCATATCTACCTACATAATACTTCACTCATATCTGTTAAGCCACTGTACGCCATAAAGTAAGATTTATTGCACAAAGGGTTTCGTAGTGACGCTTCTCACTGATCTGTGGTATTGACTCTTCAAAAAAAAAAAAAAAAAACTACGAAGGAAAATGAATATTGTTGGTTATTTAAAACACATTCAGGCCATGATGGCATGTTTTCATTTGAACAGAGTTCTCATCACCACAATGAACAGAATGTAGCCACGCTTTGTTAGCAAAACAGAATGGAAACATATCAAGTGGGGGAGACAAAAGAAAATAATCCTTTGGCCACGAACAAAACAGAAAACTGGGAGTGATCCTTTTTCATGAGAAAAGAATCAATACTTTCAGATCAAGTGAAAACAAATGACTGGAAATCTGGATTAAGGTTGCAACGCTCACCCGCCAACGCTTTCGAGTTACTGAGGTAGATTAAACAAACTTATTTTATCTTTATTAATTTTTTTTAAAGCGAACAGTTTGCTTCAGTTGATCAGCGCCTGCCCTGTGAGCCTACAGAGGCCCAGGAGGACTTTTAACTTTTTTAAAGCGAACAATTTGCTTCAGTTTTTGTTCGTTTGGTTTTGAAGACTTGGTTCCCAGGAGGACTTTTAACTATTTGATTTGATTAAACTTTTTTTTTTTGCTTTTTGGTTCAGGGACTCTTACTATTTGATTGATTAAACTTTTTTATTTTCAGGGGCCTATTTTGAATGATAAAATGAAGCTTTGTGAATTAATAAATTAAGTTGATTTTTACATATAGTTATAAATATCCCAAAAACACTTGGTTTTACTTACCTTCCATTTTAGTTAGCATTTTATTCCTCTTTTCTTTGGGTTTATCCCTTCGTATAGACATTCTAGCCTAAGAGGGTTGGTTAGTAGTCTCTTTGACTTGTTAAGGATAAATACAGGACCATTCTGTAAAGAAAAATATTTAAAATAATAATTAAATTCATACAAGAAAGCTTGAATATTTTGTAGGCAATAGGAACAGAATCAATAATATCAGTAAGTAACAATATAACGAATCAGTGATTTGCTATGAATCAAATTAGAACATGACAATGTTCTAACTGAAGCAAAATCTAAATATTCTCCCTTCACACATTCAGTTTCAAGAATTATAGCTCGACAATTTAAAAAAGAGCTCACGCAATCGAGTAAATTTAAAGGGATGGGTTATTTTGTTGTAAACGGATTGACAACCTCCCATAAACGTTCGAGAACGACAGACGGAGAGTCATGGGAAACTGCCTTTGGGAAATTTAAATTCGCTGTAATGTTTACATCCCCGTGTTTTGCTCGTGAATAACGACTTGCAAAATTCTGTCCTGTTCGAGAGGCCGTGGCCCAAACGTCACGTTCTCACCCTCTATCGGCACTTTGCGGTTAATCCTTCGTAAATGGATTTTTGCGCTTCAGAACGCAAGTGTTTTCGATTTGGGGAGATTTCCCCGAAAGAGCAATTTCGATAAAACGCGTTTTTTATTCGTCCACTTTGGGGAAAATATTTCCGTTCGACTGATTTTAATTAATAGGTTCTGTGTGGAGCCTTTCGTTTCCACTGTGGTTCGACATCGATCTGTGCCAATCCTTCGTGTTTGATGCCTTTCATTTCCACTGAGGTTCGACATCGATCTTTGCCAATCCTTCGTGTTTATCGAAGTGCTGTTTATAACATTATGGCCTAGGCCAGCGTTTTTCAAACTTATACTGCGACCCTCAGCAAGAACCACATTTTGCATTGCGACCTATTATACCCACCTGTAATAAATGAAAGACGACCTCTATTCATTAGGTTCATTTATCTAGCATCGACAATTTATATGTACATTTCTTATATTCCGCACATACTGGAATTGTATGCATCTACTTGTATGAATGAAAAAATATTACTATTAGAAAAATAAATTTAAAGGAAATTCGACGCAAAGGTAAAGTAAATAATATTTGACAAAAAAAAAAAATGTCATGTAATTGGATGAATGTGCTTGCTTGTTCACAAGCACCTGATTCCAGCTGGGAACAGAGGAAGGCAGACAATTACACGCACAGGTCGGGTACAGTGATGATCCTGTTTCTGTCTTTCGTCTTTAATCGAATCAAAGTCGAAAATCCCAGTTCACACAAGTAAGTAGCTGCAAAAGCCTCTTTACTCAGTAGTGGAAATCCCCCTTTGTTCTTAATCCAAAATGAGCACAAATTTAATCTCTCAAAATCATTCTTAAGTCTGAAGGAACACCAAGATGCGGTAATTCAATTCCCTCTTCAGGTAACAAGTTTCAACTCAATTATTGATTCAGGACTTTGGAAAGCAAATGGATTTTGTATCCAAAGGCTTTTCTTCGCTGGTTCAAATTTCTCTTCAGGGAAAATGCTTATCGAAGCTCTTGAGATAGGAAAGTGAGATGTGACAAAATCTCTAGTTTTAATCCACTTACAAGTTTTAATCCTCTTAATATGTCGTCGTTGACAATGTTCTCAGCAGTGTGTTGTAATAATGTTGGGGACATACAATAGGTGGGATGATCACTTTTAAGTCTTCCTTGCCATAGCCTCAACATTTTCTGACACCCTTCAATATATTCAATATATGTTGAAATATATTGCCGCTTTTTCCCTCGAAGTTTCATATTTAAGTCATTAAGAATGCCAAAAATATCAGTTAAATACGCCAACTTGGTAACCCAAATGTCATCCTTAAAAAGTTGTGCCAAAGGATTATTCCTTTCTACCAGAAACATGTGGAGCCCACTTCTGAGTTCATACACCTTGCTAAGTGCTTTGACTCGTGACAACCAACGCACTTCTGTGTGAAACAGTAAGTGGGTGTATTGGGATCCAATTTCTGAAGAGCAGAATATTTCAAATATTATTCAGTGAATTCCCTTTGATGAAATCCACAATCTTCACTGCACTTTTCAATACTTCCTTGAGATTCTCCGAAAGTCCCTTTGATACCAGAGCTTGTCGGTGTATAAAACAGTGATTCCAAATGGCATTGTTATCGGCTGCATCTAAAAATCTTTTAATAACACCGCTATTTTTTCCTGTAATATTTGCTGCACCATCGCTTGTAATCTCTGCGGTTTCTCAAGTTTAATTTATATTGCCCAACAAGACACTCTAATAATGCAGCAAGTACGTCTGCACCAGTTGTATAAATGACTGATGGACAAACAGATTGATACAAAATCCAGAAACAATAGAAGCACTCGAGAGAACATATCTCCGCCTACCTGGAACGGATCGTGATCTGTTGATGAACAAGACAGATAAACTCAGTGAAAAAAAATGACAGTATATTATATATATATTTTGTATATAATATATATATAATATATATATATATATATATATATATATATATATATATATATATATATATATATACCATCTAAAATTCGTATTTCTTTCCTTTGCGTTAAAGCCTCTATGCTTTCTTTACGTTTCTGAAAAATACAGCTCTTTTCGATACTTGATCCCAGCTGCAGTTTTGACAAATGGTTTCCATAAATATCAATATCATTTGGCTTTAGTGCCAAGCTAAAGCAAGAATAGTCAATAGAGAATACTGAGAATAGAGAACATACATAAAGAATAGAGAACATACGAAGCACTCCTTTCAAACGCCTTAACGTCTTTTCCCCGAGTCAAGTCCCATTTCCCGTTCGCATAAAATGGACGTTCGATTTTGCGCGTGGTTCCACTCCACGGAACTTTTGGGAAACGGTGCTCCTAAGGTCCCCAGGTGTTATTTTCTCACATTCGGGTGGTGCAGTTTCTCTGGGCCTCTCTGGAATAACACCTGTGGCAGAGCCTCTGCTCTTTTCCTTCCGGAAACAGCACCTTGTGGATCTGTGTATGTCAGGTATTCTGCTTTAAAATGGAAAACTGCAGTATCTGCAAAATTTTCGAAATTGAGATATGCCACCTACTGGGCTCGTGAAACACTAATACACAAGTTACTGCAGTTTCAGAATGATTCTTCAATGTTTTCCACGAGTATTCAGGGGGTCCCATTTGCAGTACCTACAAAGTCAGTAGTAAGGCAATGGAGTATCTACCATTATCATCAGTTTTGTATTTTTGCAGACACTGCAGTCTTCCATTTTAGGGCAGTGTTGGGGATGACGGTCCATTTATGTTCGTTGAAAATGAATCTTCTTTACTGGGTTTTATTCATTGCAAGTTCATTACGTTTTTGGTCATGATCACATGTAGTTTCCGTATGACGTTGTACACTTTTACGGTAACAAGTTTTTCAGCAATTTTTACAAGTGATTGTGAAATACTTGGCTAACTCATTTTTCCTTTCAATGACTCCTCTTCCTTGCTAGGGCTTTTCATGGTATATTAATTCCTTTTTGTCTTTTTAGTCGCGATGGACATGTAGTTTCCTTACGACGTTATACACATTTATAGCAACGAATTATTAACCAATTTTTCTTAGTGATTGATTTGCTAAACTTATTTTTTCCTATAATGCCTGATTTACAATTTTTTGGTTATGGCAACATTTACTTTCCTTTCGATGTTGTAAACATTTATAGAAGCAAATTATTTAACAGTTTTATTAGTGATTGTATGTGTTTTGGTAAACTTGTGTTTCTGATAAATGTCATATTCATGCCATACTTAATCAAGAAGTTTATCCTGTAATTCAACACGTTTACAGCAATAAATTATCAAACAACTTATTTTTTATAAAATCGTGTAAAGCTTTTCAAAACGCTTTGCTAACGTTTTGTTCTTGCAAGTCATATTTATAAAAAATTTATGAAAGAAAGTTAATCTTTAGCGCAGCACATTTAATTTTTCCAATAATCTACGCCATAAGGTTATAAATGGCACTCTCATTATCACCATCATTTTCCCCGCAAACATAAAAAAAAATTGTAATGTTAAACTCAAATCAGCTACACAGATCGACGGCCAAAAACCACAATGGAAACGCAACGCATCAACGCAGAACCTAGGAAGCGAAATCAGTCGGGCGGAAACATTGCCCCCGAAGTGGACGACAAAACGTTTTATCGAAATTGCTCTTTCGGGGAAATTTTTCCAAATAAAAAACAAAACACTTTTCATTCTGATGCCGAAAATAAAAACACATCGAAATATATTTACGAAGGATTAACCACAAAGTGCTGACAGAGAGAGCGAACGTGATAGTTTGGGCAATGGCCCTTCGAACAAGGACAGAATTTTTTAGTTCGATATTCACGAGCGAAAAACGCGATGTAGACATTACAGCGAAACTAAAATTTCGTCAGCAATTTGGCCAATCCATTTGCAACAAAGCATCCTTCCCTGGCAAACTGACTCTGTTGCATGATGTATTTTTATATACTTGTTATATAATATGGAACCTATATATATATATATAAATATATATATATATATATATATATATATATATATATATATATACATGTTTACACATTTAGTTTTAGTTTCAGAGTTTTATATATATATATATATATATATATATATATATATTATATATTATATATTATATATATATATATATATATATATATATACGTTTATATATTTATTTAGTATTATATATATATATATATATATATATATATATATATATATATATATATATATATATATATATATATATATACATAAAGCATATAAACTCGAAGTAAGATACAAACGAACACTGTAATAATCAAAAGAGAAAATACAAGTTAATTATTCTTAAGTTCCATTTAACTGTACTTGTATTAATTTTTTTTTTTTTTTGTCTATTCTATTCATTGAAGGATTTTTCAGTGGGATCGATCTCAGGATTCTAGCTGGCCAAAAGTTATTTCTTAAGCAGGGAAAAAGATAAAAAAAAATGACTTAACATTCCCCGTCTTTTATATGACACCTGTCTGAAATATAGTTTTAGCAAAAGTGAAAAATAATAATAATTTCTTATTGATAACTGATTATCTGTGTAAGTAATCGAATCACATAACACATAATGATGAAAATTATAATTATAGTAAAATGAAAACGAAACAATAATTTTCCTCTTTTATATAATATAATTGAACGCATATTTTAAGGCTGGCAGAAAGAGACCTAAAATTTAATCACACTGAACACCGCTGGTTTCAGGTGACTAATATTCCACATCATTTGCATAACGTTGTGAGCTAAATAAAAAAATAAAGCGTATAACCTACTTCATTATTCATTAAATGATTCATCACTCTTTTGTTTATAATTCAGGAAACGTAACACAGGGACAACTGAGCAATTAATATGAACTCTAACACCATAATTACATTTTTCAACTAATCAGTTCACTCCCTACGAACAATGAAAGGTCAGAGAGAAGCCTTTTCATGTGATTACAAAAGGTCACTGCAAATCTATGGAGGAAGTAACGGGGATTCAGCTCCGTCCGTTCGTAATTAATGTTTTTCCATCCTCCTCGTGGGCGTTATTTTTCGCCCGCTTTCGCTAATTAATGATTAGATCAATAGGTGTACGTAATTATGTTGATTTTGGGATTTTTTTTTGTGTGTTTTAATTGGCCCCAACACGTGCCAATCACAAATTCTGATGTTGAGGGAAAAATTTTCATTTTAACAGATAGGCCTAAGACAGATAGGCTAACTGGTTTTCCTCTATCTTATTAATTCTTACACCTACGACAGATAGGCCTATTGGTTTACCTATGTGGTTCTTCCTAATTTTTAAACCAACGAAAGATAGGCCTAATTTTACCTTTATTTTCTTCCTTTTACATATGGTTCTTTGGTTTACTAATACGGTTCTTAAAACCAACGAAAGATAGGCCTATTGGTTTACCTTTATCTTTCTTCGTAATTTTTAAACCTACGACAGATAGGCCTATTGGTTTTCCTCTATGTTTCTTCCTAAATTTTAAACCTACGAGAGATAGGCCTACTGGTTTTTCTTTATCTTTTTTCATAAATTTTACGCCTGCGGCAGATAGGACTGCTGGTTTACTTTTATTTTTCTTCTTAAATTTTACACTTAGGATAGATAGGCCTACTGGTTTACCTTTATCTTCCTTCCTAATTTTTATACCTGCGAAAGATAGGTCTACTGGTTTACCATTATCTTTCTTCCTAATTTTTACTCCTACGACAGATAGGCCTATTGGTTTACCCTTATCTTCCTTCCTAATTTTTATACCTACGAAAGATAGGCCTATTGGTTTACCCTTATCTTTCTTCCTAATATTGACATCTACGACAAATAGGCCTATAGGTTTTCATTTCCACTTAGTTTATAAGGTAATTTGCCATGATTAGGCCATTTCCATCGACAGGGGGCGGAATCCCCTGTGCAGAAAGCTTCCATAGCATTAGCTGCACCAAGCACATTCATAGAAGGAACATCGGCAGCGTGAAGAAAACTCCTATAACCTCACATAATAATAATAATAATAATAATAATAATAATAATAATAATAATAATAATAATAATAATAATCTGAAGATGAACCCTATTCATAGGGAACAAGCCCACAGGACCCATTGATTTGACATTGAAGCTTTCAAAGAATATGAACTCATTTGAAAGAGGTAACAAAAGGTAATATGAAATACAGAAAGTAATAATAATAATAATAATAACAATAATAATAATAATAATAATAATAATAATATCAACCTCCCCAAATACAGAAACTATGAAATTTCAGCCTGCTCTGAACAGACGCCCGCCCAAAAGGTGATATCGTTCCGTACCCTGGCCTCTGATTACTGGCTTACAAAAGGATTTGCTGTTTATCCTGCGAAACCTACATTGCATATCAAGCAGAAGCAACGTTCTCCGTTTTCTGTTGACTAGATCTCGTTTTCTTCGCGGGCTGGAAAGCTGCGTGAGATAGGCGTTGCAATAAAGGTCCAAAGTGGCTTATGAAGTTATCAATTCTAAAATGTTCACAAGAACGAGGCCGCGACAGTGGCTGAAAGCCGTCTAGTGCTATCACACAGCAAAAGAGGCGTTTTAATGTGTGAATGGTACGTGAAAGGTTTGAATCTTACATATTTTTTTATGCTGCAGTTTACTTTACTTTGACAACAGAAATGTGGCGATTTTCTTATCGTTTGGTTTGGTGGAAAATCTTTCCACAACTCACAGTGTTGGCGCGAAATATTCATATACTGGTTGGTGAGAAAATGATAAAATAAAACTATATATATATATATATATATATATATATATATATATATATATATATATATATATATATATATATATATATAATACACTATGAGAGAGAGAGAGAGAGAGAGAGAGAGAGAGAGAGAGAGAGAGAGAGAGAGAGAGAGGTGGGAACAGAAAAAAAAAAAAAAAAAGAGCAGAGCATTTTACAGCAAACAGTCTTTTCAAAGCCGAAGAAAAAATATATATATATATATATATATAATATATATATATATATATATATATATATATATATATATATATATATATATATATATATATATATATATACCAGGCAAAAACGATCCTCCCAGGGAATTTTGGAATCGAAAAACATTTTTTTCATCTGCTTTTTACTCGAGAAAAATATTTGCAAAGGATTAACCACAATCTGCTGATATAGAGCGAACGTGATCACTTGGCTACTAGTCGCTCCAACGTTTTAGGATTTTCTGAATTTCCCGTCTCATTTTGGAAAAACAAAACAGGACGCTATGGACACGAGGAGACAAAACTGATTCTCAGTCGTGGAGTTTTATTTTTGCTTTTTTTTTTGCTGCTTATTTTCACCTTTATTGGAAATGCTGAGTACACGAAAACGTATTAGCCTTTCACTCTGAAATGAAACGTTTGGTTGCGAAGAGCACCCGGAAATCAATTACTCTCTTTGTTGGTGGAATCATCTCGTTATTAGAATGAGGAGGACAATGCATCTGACAGGGGGATGAATAAGGAAATCTGCTTCGTTGTCTTCAATTTTCTTTGCACTGTTTTACCAAAGACTGATATTGGTTTTATCTACCAGCTATTTACGTTAAGTCACTGATATTATATTTGTTAAATATATATATATGTAATTGTATATATTATGTATTTTTCATATATATATATATATATATATATATATATATATATATACACATATATATACATGTATATATATATATATATATATATTATTTCTGTTCCGTATGTAATTGTGTGTTGATATTTCTAACATATGAACATATGTATGCATGTATGTATGTATATGTATATATATATATATATATATATATATATATATATATATATATATTATATATATATTGTATTTCTTCTCAAAAAGATTATCGGACTTTTTAGGCAATTCACCTCGCTACTGTACACATACAAGTATATTATTCTGCAAAAGCGCAGTCCAAATAAACACATTTCATTCGCAAGGGATTTCAAAGTTACATTTCATTCTTGCTAATGATGACTGCGTTGAAGCGAGTATTACAAATCAATTAAAAAGTAAGCTTGTAATAAATAAGCTGATTTTGAATACGATAACTGTATCATCATTAACAGCAGTGATCAACCTAAGTAATTTATAGTATGCACAAGGTTTATACAGACTATAATTATGTTAAAAACACCGGTAAAGAAAGTAGTAACCCCCTACAAAAAACAATAAACTGGCGTATTATCCTACTCTAAAGCAAGATAGCTCCAAAGAATGACACCATTTTAAAGATAAAATGAATATATGTCCAAAGGCTTTACATATTTAATCATATTCCAGATATCACAAGAAGCGAAGCATTCAGTGTATTTGCCGTTAAAGGTCCATATGTCATTCTATATTGATAGCACACACACACCCACACACACACCCACACAAACACATTTGATAAACAACACCTTAGGTAAACAACTGTTAAAGGAGCGACTCTCATAGCCGAGAAACCCGACGCACGTCCGCTAAAAGAAATGAACGGCGTGCAATGGAATGGAATATAAAATTTAGTCCAAAGTCCAATCGGTGGTACCTGCGATGAGATCATTAAACACAGACAGGTTAATTGAGAGATAAAGAGGTTTGAAAGGCGTAACAAGAAGGGGAAACCTCGCAGTTGCACTATGAAACGAGTATTAGGAAATGGTTGAAAGGAATGAAAGTGGTTGCAGCGCTAGGGGCCGAAGGGACGGTGCGAAGAGCCTTAAGTAATGCCTACAGTGCACCGCGCGAGGTGCACTGATGGCACTAGCCACCTACGCGGTGAACAGCTAGGTGATCGCACGTGTATCCTGCAAGAAGGTTGGATAATATCAAAGACATTCTTTTATTCTCGTCCCTTTATTCGCCAGCGTAGGCGATATCCACCAGGCTACCCTCCTTCGTTAATTGATAATAATCCGATTAGTGGGTATTGATTGTGGCTCGCCGGAGGTGACGGTAAATTCGCTTACTTTGAATCGTTCTGATTTTAATCCGGTGTTAATAGCTGACGATTATCCGATTAGGATCGCAATGATTAAATCGTTTTTCACTATAGCGATTCGCCAGTATTACGAATATGTCGGAGTATCAACCCACGATTTTTTTTTTTTCAAGCAAAGATCAAAAGACCCTTTCGACAAAGAGATTTCATTTTCATTCATTCAAACGTGACGCAAGTAAAAAAAAAAAAAAAAAGGATACCAATCATGCAGTACCGAGAAAGAACGTTCATTTCGCTATGTTCCGTTTTTAGTATCAATATATATCTGAGCATGCTGTTGCAAACAACGAGCCTTTTCTAGCACCAGGTTTAATACTAATCTAGTTTGTTAGGAGTTTGATCTTCGCTACAACTCAAATGTTTATAGTTTGCCTGATGCAATTGTGGAATCTTCTGATCTCCAAATGTTAATGTTCAAACAAAAGAACGAATTCATTCCTACTCCGCTTCTGACGTCTCCTGAATTTCACGCGTATCGGTTTTATTTTCTATTCCTACTTAATTATCACCTTTTCCTATAACTTGACTCTCTCTTCCTGCATGCTAATTTCCCTTTGAGCCCTCTTAGGTTTCAACAAGTCTTTTGACTTTGTCCAAAAGGGTTTTCAGCTGAAGATTTAAAGAAAGAAAGGTATAAAAACCCAAGGCATCTGGAGTTCGTGAAACATCCATAAGAAATAAGATTGTACACAACAAGAGATACATTTGTTACTAATGCTACACATAAATAAATAAATAAATAAATAAATAAATAAATAAATAAATAAATAAATAAATAAATAAATAAATAAATAAATAAATAAATAAATAAATAAATAAATAAATAAAAAAAAAAAAATATATATATATATATATATATATATATATATATATATATATATATATATATATATATATATGTATATATATTAGCTGAAGCCACTGGGAAAGTTCAAATTGAAACGACAGAGTGCCAAGTGCTTTCGTGTATTTTAACACATCTTCAGGGCACAAAGTATATAAATAATATATATATATATATATATATATATATATATATATATATATATATATATATATATATATATATATATATATATACTTATACATATATATTTATATACAGTATATATATATATTATACATATATATAAACATATACTGTATATATATGTATATATATATATATATATGTGTGTGTGTGTGTGTATGTGTGGCATACATGTGTGTATGCCACCTTGGTAGCATGACAAGAAAAACATCAACCATTGCCTACGAAGGTACACGGGCTCAGAATCAAAAGTTCTCACCGACTTCAAAATCTCCTTTTAACGAGTTCAGTCATTAACTACGAAGCCTGGATGAAAAGCTCCGATAATTAAACTAATGAAAGAGACCACGTGTGGCTCTATTAACGATGACTGACCTTAATCCTTCCAAATAAACGCGTTAAAAAGTTCCATACACAAAGGCTTCCGTCATTACCGTAGATAAATGACGTACTAGTTTATTATCTTATTTTCTCTCATTTTTACGTTTTTATGACATTGATATAATTTTTTATATGCAAAACCTTTCTCCTGCTTTCTCCACATGTTGAAAGTGGAGTGGTTATGGTGATACCTGCTGACTTTGACGTGAAATAATGCATTCAAGGTTTTAAATTGTAGACTCAGTGGCTAAATGATACGGGGGATTCTCTTCGCTGAATACAACAGAATGGATGTTAGAACAGTCGGTATTTAACTTGTAGGAAAAATTGCTGTTAACTTTGACAAGAGAGAGTAAATTCAGAAAACACGACCATATACTTCAAATTAAATATCTATGTTGCTTCTGTGTTGCATTAGATAATATTTCGTATTAAGAGCAATGAACGCTCAAGTCATTCGCTTTGCTGACGACGAAATCTGAAGGTACCCTTATTATACTAAAGCAATGCCCGTAGGAAGGTAGCGCCATCAGTGCACCTCACGCGGTACACTGTAGGCTTAATAAATAGTTTGAATTTATGTGCAACTAAGCAGTATTGCATTCTTTCCTTTGGCTAAGCGGTGTTTATTTTTTTCATTCGTTTATATATCACCAAGAATGGCTTTAGGTTTCTCTTAGCGGCGTCCCTTCGGCCCCTACTGCAACCACTTTCATTCCTTTTACTGTACCTCCATCCATACTATCTTTCTTCCATCTTACTTTCCAACCTCTCCTAAACAACTGTTTCTTTACTCTCAATTTCCCTTTCAGCGCTGACCTCATAGGTCTCAGCGATTGGCCTTTGGTCTTTATTTTACATTCAAATTCCAATACTGAGGTAATTCGTAAAGGGATAAAACGTCAAAAAATGATAAAATATCAAATATTAGCAAAAATCATAGGTTAGTGATCTTCTTTTTGACACGTCAAATCATCAATGTGGTTCTCCCTTCTAGTTTAAAACTTAAGCAAAACTGGGGTCACATGGGCGCCAGTTAAATCACGATAGGTAATTTATCAGGCTGTTTAATCGACAAACTGTATGAATGAAAAATGTGTCGATTTATTAATGGAGAAACCCAGAACCATTTGTGGTGATTGATTAAAAGAATTAAAAAAAGCAAACACCAATTATTCAAAAGAAGGAACGCAATGCAGCTTAGTTTCGCACAAATTCAAACTATTTATGAAGCCGTATCCTCACAATAAAATATTGCAAATGCAACCTGTGTTTTTAATATATTTTTAGCAACTTTCAACCTTAATCCGATTTCAGCCACACGACAGACCGGTGGTTAATCTACTTGGAGCAACTGGCCCGGTAAAACCATTATATTTTCGCTCTCAGTATCACACATATCACACACCAGGTTATCTGAAGCTCATACCAAAAAGAGAAAATATCTGAAATATACTAAAGAGGATTTATTTATTAACTCGATTTTGTTGATATAATCCTAAGGTTTAAAAAGGAAAATCGAGCAGAGATTAATTTCATTTTCAGTAGAGACCTTCTGCCGTTGCACTGTTGTCAAAGAGAAATTGACAAGCAATGAAAATGTGGCAAATATGATTTCAAGCATCTGAGTTTACCAGGCAAAATATGACAAATAACAACAAAATATTCTATTTTCCCGAAGGAGAAAGGGCTACACATAATAAATTTGTTTTACGGGCCCTTCAGGCTTATATAAAATAACTATTCGTAAGAAAGTAATTAAAAAAAAAACCTTGAAATTCGAAGTTATAATGCTTGCATCACACGCAAGCATCTACGATCACGACTCTACAGCGATTGATTTCCTTTCTCGGCGTCATGCTTACGTCACACAAACGTAAACGTGATCTTTTCCCCTTCGTCCCAACACGTCACTGCTACGTCACGCCTTATCCCTGCGTCAAGAGTGACGTCACAGATGAGTGATGACGTCATTATAGTCGTGATGCCCTAGGAATGGTTGCGAAGGCTAATATCAGACATTAGTAAAAGTCTGGAAGTCCGAGGAAGCAATTTAATCTTTTGATAACTTTCAACTTTGATTCAAAGTGGCCCAGCAATTATTCCGATGATAAAAACGCCATTTCGAACCAATTTCGGGAATATTCTTGGTAATTCCGACTGTTAACAGACGCTCACAGATAAGCACAGAATAGAACAACGTTAAAGTTGTTGGAATTAAAACTGGAATATAAAAGTTAGGACAGAGGCCAAGCTCTGGGAACTACGAGGTCATTCAGCTCTAAAAAGGAAATTGAGAGGAATAAAAAGGTTTGAAAGTTGTAACAGGAGGAAAACCTCGCAGTTGCACTATGAAGAGAGTGGAAAGTAAGATGAAAGAAAGGGAATATGATCGGAGGTACAGTAAAAGGGATGAAAGGGGTTGTAGCTAGGGCCCTGAGATGCTGTAAAGAACCTTAAGTAATGATGATTACAGTGCACCGCATGAGGTGCGTTGACGGCATTAGCCCCCTGCTGGGAGGATGTATTGTGGAACTGAAGGAATTTCGGAATATTTTGGAATATGAATATCATTTAAATACTACAGGATATAAAAATGTAAGTTAACACAAACAAAATGGAATGCCAATCCACGATTTCAAATACTAATGCACCATGGAGGAGTGACTGGCGAGACTTGTGGAGATAGCAAATTGTTTTTACTTGTCACCTGTCACCCACTAGCACGCTGTTCTGTTCTGTCCATTTCAATCCATTTTTCAACCTTTTCTCGACCTTTTCTCCCTCCCTCCCTCCTCTCCCTTCGTCTTTTTTCATCCCATAGCTATATCGTGTGTTTTCACTTTCTTTGAAGTCTTTTTTTTTTGTCAGTTTGTCTCCTTTTATTCTAACTTTATCTCGCTTTTTTTTATTCACGTTGTGTCCCAGTAATCAATTCATCTTTTTTCAAATCCATATCTGTTGCAATTTTCTGTTATGATATTTTGTCTCCTCTCTTCTTATGTTTGTTCTGCTTATCTTTTCCGTATATCTGATTTTGAACGATTTCTCTTATCTTTATTTTTTCATTTTTGTCCTTATTCCTCCACATTTACTTCTTATTACTTCCTAAATACCTGTTTTATCGACATTTCCGTGTTTTACTGAACTGGCCAGTCTGCCGATCCTAATTCTTATTGACCATCAATTCTCATTTCTTTGATTTGGGAAATTAAATTTCAAATTTGTCGTACATTCAAGGGCTAGCATAGGCCTACTGATTCTTCTATAAAAAAGTTAAATAAATGAATAATTAACTCTGTGTTCCCTGACTCTTGGTATTCATAATGCACCAAATATTACTGAATGCCACAAACACATCTACCTGGCTGTCTTCAAACGAAGGAATGTATTGGCTGAATTTTATATATATATATGACATTTTATATATATATATATATATATATATATATATATATATATATATATATATATATATATATACACACTTTTATATATATATATATATATATATATATATATATATATATATACACACACACACATATATATATATATATATATATATATATATATATATATATATATATATATATATATATATATATTTATATGCAAGTTTTATTTACTGAAGCAAGAGGATGAATAATTACTTAGAAAAAGACAACTAATTTTCAAACTAACTTTGAATATAAATCATTAACTTGCTTGAATTTCATAGAGAACCCCTACAACAGCACCTAGGGAGAATGACTGATTGTTTGTCATTTATCTAGAGGCGTCGTAACTATTAGGGTCACCGACGTCGAGAGAGAGAGAGAGAGAGAGAGAGAGAGAGAGAGAGAGAGAGAGAGAGAGAGAGAGAGAGAGAGAGAAACTTTTTCTCAGTATAAAACTAATGATTCTACAAGGACAAGTATTTAAAAAATATATTCCTTCGTTTAGATGAATAATACCCTCTGTCAATATTGTTTCCCAGACATTAAATCTAACAACGTTATTTTGATATTTTCTGGATATTCCGCAGCCCTTCCAACCTACACGAACGATTAGAATTAGATTTATATTTGCATCTAAATTACACGAAATCCCCAGCAGCAAAAGTCCTGCCTACGGATCTAGTTGCTCCTGGGAAAGACAAGGAAACAATACATTTTCTCAAAACTCATAAAAGTTTGGGAATTTAGCTTTCAACATCTCCTCGGGGAATATGAAGATTAAACAGATAAAAGCCCCGGGAAGAATGCAATTATTCGCCTTTGCTAGAACGAACGGCAATTGATTACTTTTGAGAAGTCTGCCGGAAAAATCACGAACTCGTAACGAAGTCAGCTGATTTTTCCGAGATTCCGAAGTCTGCCGCATGAAGGCGCTTGAAGTATCAAAGACTCACTGTTATTCGGGGACATATTTGAACTCGTAATGGCGCATTCATGCAATTTATGGATTCAGACAGTTGGAACGGATTTGTATACAATGAAATGATATTGCTATTCTGTTACAGTAAAGATGCTTTTTGCTGTCTAAGGAAGGAAACTGAACGTAAGAATCCACTGATAAAAGCCACTGTATAGTTCTTTATCTTTTCATGCTAACCGGGGCAGGCATGCTGGTACTGCAGAATGTTTTCTGAATGAGAACCTGACAGTGCTTCTCTTGTAAATAACCCATAAGTAAACATGCAAAAGATATAAATACGTGGTGTAAAGTCCATATATATTCATTTTGCACAAGACAAAATGAATATCTACTTAGCCAAAATATTAAGGGATAACTTGATTTTATGAAATTAAGGCTGTCAATCAAAAGCATTGGGGCACTTTTGGCCATTCAGCGCTTCAGGCAGTGAAAAGAGAGAGTTGGAGTGGTTGGACAGCAAGGTATATAGATAAAAAAATAATGAAGATGAATTAAAAGGACCTGAAAGTGTAACATGGCTTAAACCTCACAACTGCGTTAAGAAGTAATAGTTAGAGAGGTTGGTCAAGACTAAAGAAAGGTACTATTTAAGATCAGAATATCTAGACATCAATATGACCTAAACTTATAAGAGTGAAAAAAAAATTTTCACAGATAATAGAAATGATTAGAACTGACAGGCTTTTTTGGAACTGAAATTGACATAGAACAAAAATAGAAGTTCCCTGCTCGTTCTATTTAGGAAAGAAATGGATTGCTCATTGCAAATTCGGCATCAGTAGTCAGAAACACCCTGTCTCCTTTGCAATATTCATAGGCCTACCTTCATGCATATATTATACTTGACATCACGTAGGTCTTGTACGGGGGAAAATGTCAGTTCTGAATTTTATGTAGGTTACAGGTTGAGCATACATAAAGACAAAATGTATTCACACAGACGTAAGTGAGCATATTCATTTATACACACACACGTAGACTGACCGACTAAAATTCCTGATACGCACACACACACAAACGCACACACTCACATATATGTACGTATGTATGTATGTGGATGTTATAGTTTGTCTACAAAGAGCTGTGAAGGGTTTAACATATTAATAAAAACACGAATATCGCCCTTCCGTACGGCATCATCAGATCGTATAACTATTCCCTATTTTTTTTTTAATATTTTTCCCCGTCATTGGTAAAATTCCTGGCCCACTTTTCCACTCAAGGTCCCGAGAGACGCACATGCGCAATTCACGAGTGACTTCATGCGGAAAATGGGCGTCTTTCCTATGAATAAAAAGCTTCACTGACACTTTCGGACGCGTTGGCAAAAGTCGCCACCAGTTGTCTCTACCTTCATGGCAGGAAATGTCAGGTGGAGAAAGGTATTGAAGCACTTAACGAAAGTGAATAATGGGTCGAATGACATTTGGTCGACAGTTTATTGTAGTGGTAGTCAACGATCTGGGAGCGCTGAGGTGTGACTTTAAATTATATATATATATATATATATATATATATATATATATATATATATATATATATATATATATATATACACACATATATATATAATATATAATACAACTTCTATGAAGACCAAAGTTTGTGGACTAACTTGTATCAGCAGTAAAAGACTTATAATTCATTCTTCCTCGTCAGACATCGCTGATATCCCCGAGTGGTATAGGGTTGCAGAGCCCAGAATGTAATGTCCAAATGTCAGTCAAACCATCCCTTACTTTCCTGAAGTAGGCTACTTCAACACCTTTTCTCCAGCTGACATTTCTTGCAATGAAAGCTGAGACATCTAGTGGTGACTTTTGCCAACACGTCCTAAAGGACCAGTGAAGCTTATAATCAGATTAATTCTTGACAGGAAAGACGCCCATTTTTCGCATGAAGTCACGCGTGAACTGCGTATCTGCGTCTCTCGGAGCCTTGAGGGGAAAAGTGGGCCAGCGGATTTTGCCAATGAAGGAGAAAAATAAAGGGGAAAAAATCTGATATAATTACATAATACTTTTTATTTTTCTGGATGCATGGTCTAATGGGGTTTAATGAAGGACGAAATTCGTGTTTCATTCATGTATGAAACCTTCCCAACTCATTGTATCAAGCTATAACAGACACACTTACATAGACAAACCCATAGACACACACACACACACACACACACACACACATATATATATATATATATATATATATATATATATATATATATATATATATATATATATATATATATATATATATATATATATATATATATATATATATATATATATATATATATATATATATATATATATATATATATATATATATATATATATATATATATATATATATATACATACATCTTGAGAATACGAAAAATCCTACAGTTTATTAAATGACCAAATCGGCTGCCCTGCCTGACATCAGCCTTTAAAATCATTGATCAAACATAGCATATCATTAAAATCCACATACCAGAATAGGGGTTTGTTTCCAGGGAAAAGATTGTAATAAATATAGGCTAAATGATCTAATTATAATTTTACAGCTGAATCGTGGATGTGCCCCTACTAGTTTAAAATACCTTTTGCTCAACAAAAAACAATCAAGTCATTTCAGATTACAATTTATGGATTTTTCATGATATTCGAGAAAATACATCTTCCTCGAATCCCGACGCCCTATTTAGTTTCGTTTTATAATTCTGCATTTCTTTTCACATTCCACGAGAGGTCTTTTTCACTGGCAAGATCTAGATTCAGAAATGAATTAACATATTAGGAAATATCACTTCATGATAATCCATTGGGTTTGGTTTCACAAAGAAATATACATCTTTCCGACTTGTTGACATTCCGGAATATTTTCAGTCTATAAATTTGCGATGTTTCCAGCCGTTACCGAAATAGTTTATAACCACAAGCAAAAATTTAACCCCTTACAGATTGTTTCTGTCAGAACAGGCAAAGAGAATTATCTATTCATTGCAGCTGAAAAAATAAAAATGGAAAATTGCGAAAAAGAACTGATGAGGTTGAAAACTACACTGTTGGGAAATGGATCTGAAGTAAAGAACAAATGGTATTTTACAGACAAAAGGTTATTTCCCCGAAAATACATAATGTGAGCTAATGTGTTTGTGGAAACGTATAGGTTGCATTTAGAGCAGATTAAAATAATTTTGCAAATGATGGAATTCAACTCTTAAAAAGTTCCTAGATTATGAAATTAAGTTATTAATGTATCACAGATGTTGGATTCTGAAGTTTAATTAGGCTTTTAAATAACTTCTTTCAGTTTCAGAGTTACTCAGTCTAAAATTTACACTGGTTTTCATTTTTTGCATGAGAAAAGAGGGGAAGGCTTTTTTTCCAGAATGTCTTCTCGAATAACTTTGTTAACAAAGAGTTATTATATGAACGGTTGTTATAAAACAGCGTAAGTGTGTTTGCGTTGACTGAATGAAATGTAAAAGGATTTAAATGAAGTTTAAATACAATACCTCAGTGCCTTCCAAATCTTAAGACGCTTCTCACTGACAGGTAACCAAAGAACAATTTTTTTCCTCGCTGTTATTGACCCAAAGGAAAAGTTGAATCCTTGCGCAGTCAATTAGATAAGAACAGTGCACCGGGTCTTAAAGTTTCGTGAGAATTTAGGCTCATAACCTGCAATCCATCAAGTCTATCTGATTAGGATATTATGAGAGGTACAAATCTAAATCTACATCTTTTCAGCATAGCTTATGAAGGAGGTGAACTATTTTCAAAGGAACAAGATACTGATAAGGGTATTTGCTCTATTCATACTGCAAGTAATGGTACCGCTTAAGCAATGCAATGTCAACTCTAGTCTGAATTATCTTTGGCCATTTCTGCTGAAAATTATGAAATTATGAGAAAGACGATAGATTTACTGGAAGGCTGACGCAACAGTATTAGTTCCTGTAACATTCTTCGATAAGGAACCAATGGCTGTTTGGGGATTTTAAATGTTTTTTTTTTTTCATCCGTATGTTCCCGTGGGAAGTTTGCTTTGGATATCACAGAACTTCTACATTATCCAGAAAACTGCACATATCGTTCGTTTCAACGTACTACCTAAGAAAAACAGTTTAACGGGGAATATAAAAAAATATGTTGGGAGTTACGGTCAAAACGCAGACCCTAAAATGATATTTTTACTATCGTATAAAATTTAGGCTAACATGTCCTACTCAGCTTGTCGAGAATAATTTTCAGTCTTGTTCTGTGATAAAAACATTTCCACATTCAGAAATTCCACGTAATAACAGAGATGAGAACGCAAAACTTTTGCACGAATTTAATTTTATATCATGCCACCGTCTCTCGTATATGTATGTATGTATGTATGTATGCAAGAATTCAGGGTCGCAAGCGCGAACTCGCTACACTTATTAGTGATTAATGCTGACACTGCCTTTTTCCCCCTGCCTGGAATGAGGATACGTTTAAGAGCTTGTGAGAGAATTCACCGTCTTTCTTGTTATCTCTCTCTCTTCCAATTATCAAGGTTTCCTTACCCTCAGCGTTTCAGCCTCGTTACGCAGACACAAAGACGAATAATTAACACGGAATATATGTTAGCGCATATTTACTTCGCAGGACAGAAATTAATTAAAATGAAGCCGACCCTTTTCAACAAGAGAATGGGAAGTTTAGTCTAACATTTAAAATCGGAATAAAAATTAATATTAAGCCCATCTACCAACTGCTGCTTTTTGGAGTTACAGAGATTCCAGCGTCTAAATTCTAAATACCTCAGAGGTCACGGGTTAAAGTGGCATGGATTTTAAGGTCACGGCAGATGTGGGCGACAGACCAAAAGCCTTTGTGAGGAAGAGATGAAATAGATTCAAGGAATGGGAATGGAATGGAATACAGAGTTTAGGCCAAAGGCCAAGCACTGGGACCTACGTGGTCATTCAGCGCTGGAAAGGAAATTGAGAGTAGGTAGGTTTGAAAGGTATAACAGGAGGGGAACCTCACAGTTGCACTACGAAATAATTGTTAGGAGAGGGTGGAGAGCAAGATGGAAGATAGATAATATGAATGGAGGTACAGTAAAAGAAATCACAGGGGTTGCAGCTAGGGGCCGAAGGGACGCTGCAAAGAACCTTAAGTAATGCCTACAGTGCACCGCATGAGTTGCACTGACGGCACTACCCCCAAAATGGATCGCTAATGTCAAGAACGTGAAGAGTTCGTTGTTTCAATTAAATAAATTAACCTTTTGTTTTATTTCTTTCTTTATCCAGTTCGTTACTGGAGAAATGTAGCGAACTGGAGTTGAGGAGATTCTTAGCAATAGTCTGTTTATCGAAAGATAAGTTAAGCATTGCATTAGATAAACACCGTCTAAAACAAAAACAAAAAAGAAAATTAATTGAAATTACCCAGTATTACAACTGACACCTTTCAAAAGCAAGTAGTGCTCAATGTGATTCATCAGAGCCTAAAAACTTGAAAAAATAAAGACTTTCTGCGACCGTACGTTTAGATCAAGTGTATATGCTACAGGCGATAAGGAAAGTGATAATTTGACCAATTATTTGCTTAGCAACCGTTCTTGTGAGAGAAGAAATGCGTAGATATCGGTTACGTGATGTAAAGACTTGACGTAATTGGTTTTGTTATCCTCGCCAAGTCATGCGAGAAATGCGTACGGATGCTGTCACAGAACAGCCTGTATTTTGGGCTCCAAATCCCAAGAATCTCAGGTTCATATTTTTCAGCTTAAATGGTCTGTAAAGCACCGGTCCCAGATATTTTGTACAAAGACCAAAACACCTCCATTTATGGCATAATGCACTGTTGCCAAGCTTAATGGGAACTTCTACGAATGTAAACTCTCTTTCCTTTGCCTTAGATACTTGTTACAGCATATTCGTTGATAATTCAATAGAGAACATCAAAGTTATCACGTGAAAAATTAATGCACTAATATCAAAGCTTGTAATTCTGTTATTACCCCTCTACATAATATAGGTATAATATGATCTCACAGGCATATCAATTGTCCCTTAATAAAATCTCATTAAATCTGTAGATCAGATTACCCGTATTATGAATGAAGCATCAGTAGTGCACATTTTTGTCAGAGAAAAACTAGTATTGCTGTCTACTAAATAATATTTTGAGGTCGGTAATGAATCTTCCTACAAATCTAATTTCATTACACTGCTCATCCAGTTCAGGTGCTCTTCATTACACTTCACTGATTAATGATCAGATTAATCAAAGCTGTTCATGCTTTTTTTGGTGTAATTAGGTTTCGAATTAAATCAGTTCTGACTGGCTCGGGAAGTAATGAATTATGAAAGCAATCAAGGCAATTAGCTCCGTTCTTGCTGATCATGTAATTGTCTTGAGCAGTTGGCTCGTTACGGTAATTATTTCACAAGCTAAAATTATTACAAATGAACGCAGTCGGATAAAGAAATACATCATGATAATTACCAAAATACAATTTCAACTCTTGGTTCAAGTTATTCTCCATGAATTAGTAGGCGTAACCATTACTATGGCTTACACTCACACTGCTAATCAACATTGGTATGTTTAAGGTATATCGATTATTTTAATTACATTCCTTGAAAATTAACTTCTGCCTCGTAAGAGAAACGCTAAACAGAGACATTCATACCTTCCAAGTTTTCTGAATCATGAAAACACTAGCCATTTTTTACCATTTCTACCTTAATTAAAGTGTGAGAACTGTGCACGGGTGAGTTCACCTTGGAATGCAACTCAAGGTCAGAGATTCTCATGACTTGTTAAAAACAAGATTTTAATTGATCTAACTCCTATGTTTGTACAAGTGGCACGACATCAAAGATTTAAATGACCGTAAATTCAAGGATTATCATTCTAGATATATTGTATTTCCAAGGATTTTTTCTTCAGTTTCGAAAACACTACTTCCTCTTCATTTTAACAAAATGATTCGTGGATTTGATACAAACGTTGTACGTATTGCAAAATGATACATTATAGCGTATACTTGAGAATATAACATAAAATGATGATAGCAGTGAGAAATAAACGAAGAACTGGCTCATCCTTCATCCTGACATGATATTATATGCAATGGCTGAAAGCACAAACGCTACCACCGAAATATTGGAATATTTTACCTATGAAGCTAAAATGTGCTATGAAAATATAAGAATTCACTGTAAAACAAAGCAAGCTATATAAATTTAGTAAGAATTAAAAGAATACTACTTACTTTGGGGCTTCTGACGGTATATTTTACCTCAACAGGGGCTCAGCACTAAAACCAGGTTTGTCTTACTGGATTATTCTTGCTCAAATTTACAGCGAGAAATGTCAGTCAACTCCCCAACCTCACAAACCTCACTTGTGGGACTGTACTCCCGAATGCTAGAGAAGTCTTGAGTTTTCGTTTGGCTTTGTACCTCTTAAATGGAACAGAATACTTCTCAAATAGTTTATTCAGTGCTTCGTCATGGAGCAGTTTCACTCCAGATGCTGCTGAATAACTGCTCTTTAATCCATTGTAACTTTACTATTTTCATTTGGTTCTTCCAGAGCTGTAAAAGTATTTACCATTTGCAGTGGAGCAGAAACATCTCAAATACTTTATTCGGTTTTTCATCATGCAACATTACACTGCTGAATCACTGCTCTTTACTTTCTTCTAATGTTCAGGAATTATGCCTTCTATTATTTTCATCTTGATCTTCCAGAGTGCAAAACTGTTTAGAATTAGGCTGTCAATATTCACAGTTGTATAATCACTGTCCACACCCCAGAAATTTGCCTGGTGAAATGTCAGACACTTGGGGTACCAGCTGTCTCCCAGCGGAAGATATAAGGTTACCAGTAAAAACTCTTGGTTCTAATTTTCCTACTTTTGTGGCGTTCTCTGAATCAATCCTCTGCATCTCCGATCTCGAAGGGATTTTGTGTAGCACTATCGATGCGAACGAATGTCAAGAACTCACTAAAAGATCGAAAAAACCACAAGGATCCAAGAGGTTAGTACACTCACGATTTGTTTACTCAATCTGAGCAGAAAATGGGTAAAAAGTTTCATCACAGAAAACGACGAGTAGATGAAAATAAGATGGGTAACTATGGCTAAAAATCCCACTGTAAGATCCCTTAGGTAATCGCATATTTTTTTGCTTGGAACAACGAAGTCTCGCACATAAAGTGGAGGAAATGGGGCATTTTAGCCACGATAAACACTATTTCATTAATAAAATTCTCGACGCCCTAAAATATAATTATTATACAATGGTAAAATTATATACAGAAGGAGGCCACAGCCGGCATTAATTGAATATTTATAGGAAAACTAGTTACTTTAACAAACCAAAATTTTCCATTTGTTTCGTGGAGAGAGGGTAGTTACCATCCTCATCCTGGCACTCAGATAGGAATTTGTGTCTCCATCCTACAAGGCTTAGAGTAGCCAGTGTTTTCTAAACTTGAGTCGACTATAGCAGAATATTAAGGGAGAAAAGATGAACTTGTAAGAACTTATAAGAATACTTACAATGCCCACATATATCCTGGCTGAATTAATAGATACTGGCAACAAGAAAATCACCCCAAACTACACTTATCTAAAGCTGAAAATAAAACTAACATTCTTTTTAAGAAACATTTAAAACGACTTTGATCAGTTATATATATATATATATATATATATATATATATATATATATATATAATATATATATATATATACATATATATATATATATATATATATATATAAACGAGAAAAAACTTAATTTGAAGTATATACCTGAATATTCAAAGCCAAAGGTTCAATGATTAAGACCAGTAATCTAAAAACAATTATCTGAATAGGATAATATATACTTTAATGTAAAAGTAGACTATAATCAATAGACTTATTTGAGACCAGAACTTATTTTCATTGGTAAAGTTTCGAAAGCATCCCAAGGAAATGAGTCACTGACGAAGTTGGCGAATAGCTTTTGCACACCTGCAGGCAATGAGCCAGCGTACACAGCTGATTGTTTACGTTCCCCTGAACTTCTGGCCGGTAAGATATAACTTTATTGCGCAGGGAAAGACGAGTGAACCTGAATGAGGCGACTGACTCACATATAATGAGTTTTTCGTGGCTACACGCTGTGATCAAGGTGCAATACTTTTTTGGAATTGGAACTGGAATATCAAATTTAGGCAAGCGCTTAGACCTATGATGTCATCAGCGCTGAGAGGAAAATGGAAAGTAAAAGGTTTGAAAGGTGTAACAGGAGGAAAATCTCACAGTTGCGCTATAGAACAATTGTTAGGAGAGGGTGCAAAGTAAGATGGAAGAAAGAGAATATGAACGGAGGTACAGTAAAAGGAATGAAAGGAGCTGCAGCTATGGGCCATAAGAGGGACGCTGCGAAGGGCCTTAAGTAATGCCTACAGTGCGCGGAGTGAGGTACACTGACGGCACTGTCCCCAAACGGGGATAATACTTTCTTGCCTTTGATTTCTGTTACCACAGTTCAGAGTGGGACTGAGAAATATTTAAAAAATTGAATATTTCCTTTATTAGCAGAGAATAAATTCTTCTCCATAAAGGTGGAAACAAATGTTCACCACTTACATAAGTGTACTGGGGTCATTGGTGTTCTGGAAACAAAATTATGAATGAGAAAATCGTAATTCATAAGGGAAGCATAATTCTGTCTAAATATTATGAGAAAAGGATCAATTTTTCCATTTAATGGGAAAGAAAAAACTAATACTTTCTTCAACTTGGGAAAAATAATGCTGAGAGCACCAGTCAGGATAAGTTACGGTAGAAAAAAATAAGAAGAATAACACGTGGAAGCTGAAATAGTGAGACGAAAAGCGATAAATAGAGAGAACGCAAATACTAAAATACTGTTTTATGGTTTAACAGCTGAAACAATGACAGGTTATGTTCTCATCAACTAGTCAGAACATAAATCGCATTTTATACAAACATTTTCACACGAAATGCATTTGAAATTCAAAAGGCTTTTAAGGACAAAATTCCTGTTTTTACTGGATTTAGTAACATGCGAGTCTCACAAAACTAAATGTTTTTCTGAGGTGATAAATGTCATCTGAAGTCATATTAAATCGGCACAGATGGAAGTGTGATTATTTCAAAAGGCCAGTGTATCATTTATCAAATGTTTAATAAAGGAGAATATATAAACTCGTAGAGGATATTGTATTTGAAATTACAAATCTCTTTTCAGCATTACAAGTAAATCTGAAGGGAGAGAAAGCTGAAATGATATAAAATAATAAGACAGATTAAAGAAAAGAACAAAAACTATTGATCTTCAAAAGAAACATTTCTCTTGACCCTTATGTCAATTAATCTTGTACTTTCATTATGCGCTTGGCAAACATTTCGCTTTACCATCTATGTTACTGAAAAATATGTGTAACTGGGAACGTCTTGAATATTTATAATCAACCAAATGACCGTGACAGTTAAATTATATTAATTATTGTCTCACATTTTCAGCACCTTTTTCCCAGCAATGTGTTCATAATCATGACCTTATGTATTTGGTTTCAGCTTCTTAATGAAGTATCTTCTTAACTCTGTTTTTTGTGCTTTTTATCTTTTGTTTTTGTTTAAGCAATTTTATTAAAATGCAAAAACCATCAACCTCGAGAATATATTCCCTTACAACCTCAGAGAGTGTAATATTATTTATTAGATTTCTGCAATCGCTTCCATTCTGGTATTTTTTTAATTAACTAGAAACTGGTTTCTTTGCGCAATTTCAAAGCTAGCAAGAAGTGAAAGCGAAGCTTTATTTCCTATTTAGATGGTTTGGAGCGTCGTATGGTCCCCGTTGCTGCTCTGAGAGCTTCCAAACCATTTCTTCGTGAAAATTCTGCGACCAATACATCCTGCGACTGAATCCTCCACGCGAGAATTTAATCAACGAATGGCAAAATTGTTGCTCCGGCAGATAAACATTTCATTACCAGCCAGGAAACCCTCTCATAACACATTGCAAGCACGGTTATTAATTTCATATTCTATCGCTGACGAGGGAGAGGTGTCGGATTCGAGCTCTCTCTCTCTCTCTCTCTCGGTCACGCGAGCAAATATCAAAGAAGCCTATAGCTGTTAGTACCACTATACCGCTGTTGCTGCAAATGAAATTCTCTTATTTCAGAGGTCAGAGTTGAAACTCATCTGCGTTCAAAGGTCAAACAAAACAGCTGCGCAAGATCGACCCAGCTCTCTGTTTGAGGAAAAGGTGGGGCGTGAAGGCACAGGCAATGTGTGCGTTCTTTCCCTCGGGGGTATTGCCTAACGAAGGGGTTTGTTGGTGGGGGGAGGGTCTGAGTTGTTTAATACTGTATTTATACCAGACCCTTCCTGTTCCTAGTTGGGTTTCTGTTAGGCAATATGCTTGTTGATAAGTATACCTTAGTTTTACCAGAATACTGAGCTGATTAACAGCTTTCCTAGGGCTGGCCCGAAGGATTAGACTTATTTTACGTGGCTGAGAACCAGTTGGTTACCTAGCAACGGGACCTGTAGCTTAATGTGGAATCCGAACCACATTATAGCGAGAAATGAATTTTTATCACCAGAAATAAATTCCTCTAATTCTTCATTAGCCGGCCGGAGACTCGAACTCGGGCCTAGCGAGTGCTAGCCGACAACTCTACCGACTCTCCCAACGAGGAACAATGCTTGTTAATAATAATGTAGTTAATTATTCATAGGGATTTGTTGAATACCTGTTTGAATATCTGGCAAAATTGTTTGTTACAATGAAAAAAGATAATTAAGTTTCAACCGTACGCCCCTGAACAAGATAAGGATAATTCTTGTTATATTTACAGGATTATTGGAAGGTTAATGAACTTTGTATACCTAGTTATTAAATGGCAATACTTATAACTATGAATACATACCTTAGCTTATACTGTTGCGTAACACTGAAATTTCCTTTTCATAATATTGTATCCTATGGGTCAGCACTCTTGTGTATAGTGTTTCTTCATAAGTACATACTTTATGGGTTTCTTGTGCACATACTTGATTGTATCCTAGATAGGTTCCTTTGTAAATAATGTAGTACATCCTATGAATACTTTTACTAATAATACGTGCCTTAGAAGTGTATTTGAAAGCTTACCTATGTGCTGACGTAAATATCAATACGTGGATTATTTCACATACCTTCTTCGCTTTTCTCGTCAAGTGTCGAAGGTACGTTTCTCTCTTCTGCTATTTTTCTCGTTATCAGACTTTTTCCTTACTCTTCATTAACCACGGCTTTCTTTCCTTCTCGTTCATCCTGAGGAAAAATTGAAATGAATTTCATCAACATTTTCACCAGCGTTTAAACTCAGAGACACGAGTTGGGAAACGTGTTTCAAACATGAAAAGTTTCTTCACGTTTCTGAGTATGACAGTTATTCAGGATTTCATTCCAACTGCAGTTAATTCGGGAAGATAATTGAAAAAGAGACTTGTTGAATTTGATTGAAACATTTCTCTAGTGATGTTCATTCCAGTAAGTTGTCTTTCAAAGCTAACTGAACAGAAGGTCATAAGTCAGACACGTGCATAGTACATTCAAAGTTGATTTTTTTTTATTAAGAAAATTTACATCTACAATCCTTATAATCTGTAATATTGTATATACATCATAATGTATTTACAAAAATAAATCTAGTAATTAGAGTATATTCACTCATTACAATTTTTTTTATTCATCTAAATGTTTTTTAAATTACAAACATACTGACATGTGAATACTCTTTTAACAAAAGTTTTAAATCCTATTTTATTTACGTTGAAAGTGTTGACACTGGAAATGTTTTAATGTAAGAACAAGGCCACAGGTATTTCAAAGATATACAGTGTATTGAAGAAACCTTTTATCAAAAGTTTTTTCGCTATAAGAGTATAACACTACTCTTGACAGATTCTGATTGCCAAAAGAGACAGTTCGTCACGACCAACGACAGTGAAAATCTGTTTGTAATCTCTTTGTACCTTCTGGAAAACGTTCGAGCAGAGAAACTCTCTCTCTCTCTCTCTCTCTCTCTCTCTCTCTCTCTCTCTCTCTCTCTCTCTCTCTCTCTCAAGGAGGTGGGTAATCCCTAGTCTTAACTGATGAAAGAATAAGTTCTATATTCAAAAGTTACCCCATAAAAAACACACAAAGTGACACTTTATTTCCAATTAATGATCAGGTCTGCAAATACAATGTAGTGGAATTTTCCATGAAAATCTCTCTCTCTCTCTTCTCTCTCTCTCTCTCTCTCTCTCTCTCTCTCTCTCTCTCTCTCTCTCTCAAGGAGGGTAATTCCTAGTCTTAACTGATGAAAGATAAAGTCCTTTATTCAAAAGTTACCCCATAAAAAAAACAAAGTGACACTTGATTTCCAATTAATGATCAGGTCTGCAAAGACAATGCAATGGAATTTTCCATGAAAATATCTTTCTTCTCTATTTCCAGCTCTCTCTCTCTCTCTCTCTCTCTCTCTCTCTCTCTCTCTCTCTCGGGGTGGCATAGTTTCACATATTGGTCTACTGACGATTTCTCGAGCATCAAAGACAACGTTCAGATTCCCTTTCACTCGTAGAATCAAGAATGTCCTTTCTCGTTTAAAAGTATTCTCGGATGTCGAAGACCTGGCCCGGCCTGTGACACCTGACTAGAATTAGTCCTTTACGAAATAGGTTATGACACAGATACGTTCTGTTCCTAGACAGCTAACACTTTTGTGTCGCCTTTCAATCTCATGTATAATGATCGACCGTAGACACTAAGCTCTTTCAGGCCGGGCCCTGATTGGCTAAGGGTAACTCTTCAGAGCCCTGATTGGCTGAGAGTAACTCTTCAGGGTCCTGATTGGCTGAGAGTAACTCTTCAGAGCCCTGATTGGCTGAAGGTAACTCTCGCAAATGTTTGGCTGGTGCAATCTTGCCTTGTCACGTCGAATGATTTGTCGGTGTAATCTTCCTATATTTTTGGCCGGGAAAGTGGGCTGAAAGAGAGAGAGAGCGTGAGAGATAAAGAAAATATTCTTGCATTTTCGTCAGGACAGTCCATCAGAAATAATTCATTAATCATAAGAAGGTTATACTGTGAGAATTTATCTAAATTTTCTTTCATTTCTCCATTCATGTCCATTTACATTGTTTCTCTATCAGCTATAAACTTTAAACAGTGCACCAAAGTTTCAACAGGTGATTGTCTAACCGAAATTCTCTCTCTCTCTCTCTCTCTCTCTCTCTCTCTCTCTCTCTCTCTCTCTCTCTCTCTCTCTCTCTCTCATTAATTTTAATATGGAATGTGATGAGTGTTCTTGAATTTAAATGACATGTCTTTATCTCAGCATTTGGCTTTTAGAGTTATACACTGTAGCGTATTCTGTGAATGAGATACTTTGCACATCGTTCAATTTATCCTATGACTGAGGTCCTTGGCATATACTATTTCGTGTCCTATAAATAAATTTTAGGGGGGCCTGAAAGAGGTAACCCTCCGTCCATAACAGTCTGGAATCAACCTAAAGGTAAAATTTCCATCTCTCTCTCTCTCTCTCTCTCTCTCTCTCTCTCTCTCTCTCTCCTCTCAAAGAAGTCACTCTTGTATTTCTCCAAAAGAAAATGTTATCTTCAACAACAGGAGGAAACCTTTCACCTCATGGGGTATTCGGTGGTCCTTCTGGTCAAGTGATTTCTTAATTCAAAGCGTGAGAGGACTGGGCAGAATCATACCTGAATAAATGATTGTTCGCGAGGAATAACAGGCTGTGATTGTTTACCCAGGGTCAGAGAGATCTACCCTTCCTTCCAAATGGCCATTTATTTCGTTTCCTTTGATTTATGCAAGAGAGACCTTTTGGCTATTAGAATAGCAAGGCTTTTTTTTTTTTGTTTACAGGCTTTTCCTACTGCTTGTTTTGGTGTTTCAGTAGTGAATGAAATAAAAAAAAAATGGCAGTTTTTCTTTTATTTTTTTAGCGAATTTTATGGACAATACACATAAATATAGGTTTGATGCTGACAAATTTAGATTCGTAGCAAAATAAGGATGATAAAAATGAAATAAAGTAAAAAAGTAATTCATTAAATAAAGGTGCACAAACCTAAGTATTTCTTGATATGAAAATGATAAAAACATCACGTAAGCATCTGTCAGTTATTTGACACTTAAGGTGCTTAAATGGAGAGAGAGAGAGAGAGAGAGAGAGAGAGAGAGAGAGAGAGAGAGAGAGAGAGAGAGAGAGAGAGAGAGAGAGAGAGAGAGAAGACGGGGGCATGGAGTAAGCTAGGAATTGAAATGTCTTTACGTCATTAAATCTTTTTATTTTTCAATAAGGTGCATAAATGGAGAGAGAGAGAGAGAGAGAGAGAGAGAGAGAGAGAGAGAGAGAGAGAGAGAGAGAGAGAGAGAGATAATCGATTCTGACAAGACTTTGAGGCATTATTATTATTATTATTATTATTATTATTATTATTATTATTATTATTATTATTATTATTATTATTATCATTATTAAGAAGATGAACCCTAATCATATGGAACAATCCCACAGGGGCCACTGACTTGAACTTCAAGCTTCTAAACATTATGGCGTTCATTTGAAAGAAATAACAGAAGAGGAAATACAGAAAGAAGAGAGCATTAGAAAAGAAAAACTGAACCAACAAGTTAATAAATAAATAGATAAAAATGTAAGTAAATTATTTAAACAAAAGGAAAATTCCTGTAGGGGAGTAATGCATTGCATCTTCACTTGAACTTTTGAGGAGCCAGTTACACAATATTCTCATATTGACTGTTCCACAGTCCAACAGTTTGAGGAATAAAGGACCATTATATATTTATATGACAAGACGCATGGACTTTTCCTTAGCAAACTCAGGGATTTCGTGAATTCGTTTTAAACACGTAAAATTATTGATGCTCTTAAATAAGGGTCGTGTTTTGAAAACAAACTTCGCCGAAGAATAAGTTGAAGGTTTGCGGAAGCTCCTGGCTGAGAGAGAGAGAGAGAGAGAGAGAGAGAGAGAGAGAGAGAGAGAGAGAGAGAGAGAGAGTGCGTCCCTGTAGTCCTGATTCCTCGTCCGTCGCTGGTTCGACCCCACGGGACGGTGGACTTATTATCAACTAAAAAATTCCCCTTCGGTAACATATATGAAAATATATTATTTCCGAGGTAGAGCAATTGGATATTAAAGGACGTTTGTAGCTTTCTGATTGTATATGAATCACGGTGATGTGATAAATAGTCATATATATATATATATATATATATATATATATATATATATATATATATATATATATATATATATATATATATATATATATATATATATAGAGAGAGAGAGAGAGAGAGAGAGAGAGAGAGAGAGAGAGAGAGAGCCTATTATGTGTGTGCATGTGTGTGTTCCAGGATAACTCTGAAACGCACTGTGCAATTTCAACCAAACTTGTTGTACACATGACTTACTCTTTAGAAAACAATACTGTGGGAGGTAAGACTTCACTAGCACCAAAGGACACTAAAAGGGGTTGGGGTGGGAATGGCTTCTCAGCTTGTAGAATTAGTAACAAAATAAGCTCTATGGGTTTATCATACCTCATTTCGGTATATGTATGATTTACTATCTGAAAAAGAATACTGTGGGGTTAAGACGCCATCGGCACCATAGAGGGTGGGGGTGGGAAGGGGGTGACATGTAAAAATAACTGCAAATGAACATATTAGTGCCTACTCCATAGTTTTCGAGGTCGCTGAGATGAATAGTGACACACCTGATACCCTTCAAGTCCAAGTTCAACCCCGACAGGTAGGGAGCAGTGAGAAGGGGTGAAAAATAAAATGTCAAAAATTAGGGTCTAGTCCATAGTTTTTGAGGTCGCTGAGATGAATAGTAACAATCCCGATGCCTTTCAAGTCCAAGTTCAGTCCGGACAAGAATGGGATGTGAGAAGGGACGAAATATAAAATGTAAAAAATGCTGGGCAATGCAACTGAAGCAACTATTTTAGCAGGAGAGAGAGAGAGAGAGAGAGAGAGAGAGAGAGAGAGAGAGAGAGAGAAGAGAGACAGAGAGAGTGTGTCTATCGGTTGTCATTCAGAGTTTTCCCGGGCAGCACAGTTTTGGTCAGCTAGTAATGAACATTAGAGGACAAACGAAAGAGAGAGAGAACACCAAGGGATGAGGAAAAAATGCTCAGTATTTTTTGCACAGAATTTTATCGGGAATTTTATGCATGGTTAAAGCTCAAGCTAAGCTTATTACGCAAGTGACTGCAAGCCCAGCTTAAAACTAAGCTGTCGAAGAGCAAATCACGTGGAAAATATATTTTAGTCTCTCTCTCTCTCTCTCTCTCTCTCTCTCTCTCTCTCTCTCTCTCTCTGATATTCACCATTTATAAAGTGACTCAAAAGATAAACCAGTACTCTAAATTTCCAAAAATTCATCTCTCTCTCTCTCTCTCTCTCTCTCTCTCTCTCTCTCTCTCTCTCTCTCTCTCTCTCTCGTCGTTCATCAGGTGAACCAAGGCTGACACCCTGTACCCTGAACTTTCATATAATTAAGGGAATTACCTAGGAAACGTGTTACCTTTCGTTGGGCCATCGAACACAAGCTACCCCACTACGCCAATAGACTCCCACGGGGGCCAGGGAGTCATCATTTTACAGAATAAGTCTCTTCTTCAGTTTAGATTGATGAACTTGTGACCTTGGTTTGACTCAAGGGACCCTACAGTATTCCTATAGAAGATAGAGAGAAGATCAAGCGTTGGGAACGCTATGATCCACTTTCTAGTTATTGGAACTCGAAAGTAGCTTACTTAGACGAAAGTTGAAAGGAGGTTGATCTGACAGAGCATAAAATTAGACAATATCAGAATTGGTCAGATGAAATACGGTTCCCTTTTTTGTGGGAAGCGTTTCCATAAAACTGCTTTAACTTCCTTTTCAGATGTCATTTTATTATATGCTTGATTTCAAACAATGCAAATATTGTATTTTTTTTAAAAGAATCAAGCATATATCAATACATACTGACAGAAGAAGAAACTGAAATTCTAGAATAAGGAAATATATTCACATGGCGTTGCAACGACTGTGGTTAATGGCGCAAGAAATAGTTAACAGAAGCTAAAAATGATAAAAAAAATTATAAAGAAAAATGGACTTTCCATACTTCTCCTTCAGAATTCCAGCTGTGTTTTGAAGAATAAATATTGTCTGTACTACTACTACTACTACTACTACTACTACTACTACTACTACTACTACTACTACTATAATAATAATAATAATAATAATAATAATAATAATAATAATAATAATAATAATAAAGACATTTAACTTGTATAGTCTTTTCTCAATTAAATTCCATAGAAAAAGTTATTTTTATTCAATGCTACTGCTCTCAGAGATCTTCTCCCTAATAATAATAATAATAATAATAATAATAATAATAATAATAATAATAATAATAATAATAATAATAATAATAATAAAAGTAGAAGAATATAAATAAGAGGAAGATGGTGAAAGGCACGAGAAGAAGACCTCTCTCCTTGTAATGAGGAAATAAAAAAAAAAAACTAAATAAATAAAAGGAAGCCAGGTTGCGCAACAAACGGAAATTCCGAATTCTTCTCGTAAAGGGGTAGAGGAGGAGAGAGGGAATTTTATTTCCGTAAAGGCTCTGATGACGTCGATAGAATAACAAGCGCCTCATAGGTACTCCAGAGAACAGAACAAGCTCTGGAGGCGAATCTTTGAAGAGGATTCTTGGGAATTAGGTAACATGAAAATATCCGCATCAGTTTGGAAAATCTGCTCAGTTAGAATTAACGCCTCTAGACGCTTTCTTTTCTCTCTCTCTCTCTCTCTCTCTCTCTCTCTCTCTCTCTCTCTCTCTCTCTCTCTCTCAAATAATCTGTATATACTCTCAGTATAGAAATCCTGTACAATCAGAATTAATGCCGTCAGATTGGTTCTTTTGGGACTTCTCTCTCTCTCTCTCTCTCTCTCTCTCTCTCTCTCTCTCTCTCTCTCTCTCTCTCTCTCTCTCTTTCTCTCTCTAATAACCTGTATTTTCTTTCATATTTTATGGAAGATAAATTTCGTAACGAATTATGTTCAACTATGGCTGACAAATATTCTGATTTACTACGTTCAGTGGTTTTGTTTTAACGAAGGAGAAAATTCATAAGAATGTCTATAGAACTTGATAATGCTATCTTCTGTTAGATGTATCATCTAAATCTATATTACAGTTTTCCTAGTTGGTTTCCTTAACCATAACTGCGTGTAAGTGTAAATATTGCCGTGATTGTATTCCTGATTCCTGACTGTGTCTTCCTTACTCGGGATCCAACTTTCTACTCGAGTCTACTCGCCTTTCGGTTAAAGCTGACAGCGCGTGACGTACGTAGCCTCTTTGAGTAATTCGTGTTTACCTGACCATCAAGGTGATGATGGCCAAGTATTATACTCCGGCATTACTCTCCTCGTTTTCGTCTAGACAAACTATTGTTCATTTACTCTACTCTAATTGAAGAGGCTCTTTGTCCCTGGCTCACCTGAGCCCTAATGAGTCAGCTGTGTTACGTAAAGGTGAGGCGAAGCGCTTGCCAATTCGTGTTAATTAGGACCACCTGGGAGCGAGATCGTAGATTAGACAAGCTCGGTTTCTTATGTTGGTCTGAACAGGCGTCCTGTTTATCGGGAATAATGTGTAGTTTTATGCGAGACGTTTGGATGTGAAAAATATAATTCGGTCTGTTGCGTAACAAAGGCGTTCCTTTCAATTATTTAGTCATGTTTATTGTTTATGCCTCCTGCCTGCCTTAATTATGTTTTAACTCATTGGTATACGACAGAGGCAGATGGTTCTGGAAAATATGCGATTATATTGGGAAAAATGAATTTTGAAAGGCTTTCCTTTCACGAGTCACAAAATATCATCAACTGTCATCAGTCGTAAACATTTTTAGACATCGTCATTGTCTAAAAAAAATATAAACAAATATCATAATAATTGTATTTACACTAAAATGGAAAATATTCAGACTAAATTACTAGATTTTCTATTGTTTCATGCAGAAAGTCACATGAAATCAAAATCTACGTTTGTTATATTAAATTTACTACGTGATACCTTTTCTAAAAAATACACAATGGGTTCATGCTACTAATTCGTACTATTAGCTGAAAGCTGAATGTTTATCTCTTTGCTTTTAAGAACTAGAAGATTCAGTCTAAAAGTATTCCATAATGTTATAAGATATATCAAGACGAAAGCTGACAGAAGCGAGATCTATTGTTTAAATCTAATTTACTTGTTCAATAAAAAGTAGAAATAATTATGTTTATTCCTGGATGCATAAGTTTAGTGATGACTTCGATTAATAGAAGAAAAAATAGCATCAGGACAAAGAGCAGAGAGGAAGGCATTCTAGACCTTATCAACAGGTTAAGTTATTTCAATAAATTGACAATTGTAGAATGTGTAATTAGGAATTACTGCTGCCAGACATGAAGCAGTATGAACATAGATTATTTTCTTCGATAAAAACAGCATTGCCACTTTTAATATCAGTGAGTAATTAAGAATTATTGCTGTGAACACTTTTAATACCAGTGAGTAATTAGGAATTATTGCTGTAAACTTAACATCTGTGAACAATTAAGAATTATTGCTGTGAACATTTTTAATATCAGTGAGTAATTAAGAATTATTGCTGTGAAATTAACGTCAGTGAACAATTAAGAATTGTTGCTGTGAACTCTTCTAATATCAGTGATTAATTAAGAATTATTGCTGTGAACACTTTTAATATCAATGGGTAATTAGGAATTATCGCTGTAAACTTAACATCAGTGAACAATTAAGAATTATTGCTGTGAACACTTTTACCATCAGTGAGTAATTGAGAATTATTGCTGTGAACACTTTAACATAAGTGAGTAATTAAGAATGATTGCTGTGAACATATTTAGTATTAGCACGTAATTTAGAATTATTGCTGTGAACACAAAGTGAGCAATTAAGAATTATTGCTGTGAATACTGTTAATATACGTAGGTGAGTAATTAAGAATTATTGCTGTAAATGCTGTTAATATACGTAAGTGAGTAATTAAGAATTATTGCTGTGAAACATTTAATAGAAGTAAGTAATTAAGAATCTTCACAGTTACGAACTAAAACTTGTTTCTCTCGGAGAAGGAACAGGAGGAATTCACGGAACAGCTTTATTGGCAAAAACAATATTTCACAAGTCAGGTAAATCCCAGTAAATCCTCTGCCAAGGATTATACGTCTAATCTCCAAAGGATCGGAGTAGCCTGGGGTCAGGAGGATACATGTTCCGGAACTGGAAACCCCTTCGTTTGCGTTAACTCAGATCTGTCTGACAATCGGTGGCTTCTCATGTTGGCTCGGATTAATTCGTGAATCTAAAACGCAACTGTGTCTTGTAAAATGTTCATTTATTTTAGAAATTTCTTTTACTGACGATACTGTGAAATTATTTTATTTTCGTTTTTTTGTATTATTTGATGTTATTTTCAATGCTCTTACGTTCGCTTTTTTCGGTAAATTCTGTGCTGGAAAAAAAGGTTCTCTCTCTCTCTCTCTCTCTCTCTCTCTCTCTCTCTCTCTCTCTCTCTCTCTCTCAAGTCAGTGACCGTTTTGACAAAGATTCAACTCAAAATTCAAAACATTTCCATTCCTAATAAGATATTCTCTCTCTCTCTCTCTCTCTCTCTCTCTCTCTCTCTCTCTCTCTCTCTCTCTTTCTATTCTAATAAACAAGTCAGTCACCGTTTTGACAAAGATTCAATTCAAAATTCAAAACATTTCTATTCTAATAAAACCGTTCTAATAAAATATCTCTCTCTCTCTCTCTCTCTCTCTCTCTCTCTCTCAAGTCAGTGACCGTTTTGAAAAAGATTCAATTCAAAATTCAAGACTTTTCCATCCCTAATAAAATATTCTCTCTCTCTCTCTCTCTCTCTCTCTCTCTCTCTCTCTCTCTCTCTCTCTCTCCTCTAATCAACTCAGTAACCTTTTTGTCAAAGAATCATGTCAAAACAATTTCCTTTCTTTGAAATTTTAAGTACGATCTCAGTTGCTCTTAAAACCACCTAATTGAAAGGCAGGTCTACGACCTAATTAATGACTCCCTTAATTGACTACAGACATTTAAATGTATTCACTTCAAATTACGCTCTCCACGGGGCAGAAATTTCCACATCGATTTCGACAGCGAGAGCGTAAATATGAATCATTAGCTACTATTCATATTCAAAAGAAATTGGAATTAAAAGAATACAGTAATTACGAAGCACAAATGGTAAGACATAAGTAGACTGTTCCGAGTTTGCGTTCTCAGTTGTCATGGCAACAACCCCCACAAATATATAATTCCAAAACTGGTCACATATGAGATAATGGACAGTTCGGCCAACTCATCATTGCATTTGCACGCGAAGGCTTGATTTCCTATGATTTGTCAAGACAAAAGAATGATTGCACAATGATTAATCAAAGCTCTCCTCTCTGAATGTTTGTCTGCCTCGCTGTCAAGTAGACGTTGAGAAAAAAAAACAATATGAATACTATGAGAATCTGTACATAATCCAGAATACAATAGAAATAGAATTTCTATCACACATCTGGATCGAACCTAGGACTCTCGGTTAGAAGGGCAAGGGTGCTATAAACTGACCCACACAGGTCATACAAAAATTTGGGACCTAAGTGGCGACACAGGCCGAATTTTTTCTAGACCTACGCATCATGCATAAGAAGTAAGTCTAAGCAAACTAGTGGAAATATATTCACTTGGATTTTTGAAGTTTAGGCTGCCAAGCCAAGCACTGGGGCACTTGCCGCTATTCAGCGCTTAAGACAGTGAAGAGAGAGAGAGAGAGAGAGAGAGAGAGAGAGAGAGAGAGAGAGAGAGAGAGAGAGAAGGGTGATGAAGTACAAGGATCTGAAGGTGGCACTTAGGAGAAACCCCCATAGTTAACATAAGAAGTTATGCTTAGAGGGACTGGTCAGTGAGATTGAAAAAAGGAAAGAAAAATTGAGATAATTCTTTCCTTTACAGAGATATTGATGGTTTTTACAGTATTTGATAATTAGAACGATGAAGAACGGAGGTAGTTTGGACATTTTCAAATCTTTAAATAATGTTCTAAAATTCTTTTATGTTAATTCACTTCAAGAACACAGGAAAATTATCAACCTTACATTCACGCTAAGTCATTAATCTTAGAATTCCGTGAAGTTATCACCCTCACAATTAACCCTTTAAACAATAGTTGAAACATGCAAATAATGACA
Source organism: Macrobrachium rosenbergii (assembly GCF_040412425.1). NCBI lineage: Eukaryota > Metazoa > Arthropoda > Malacostraca > Decapoda > Palaemonidae > Macrobrachium > Macrobrachium rosenbergii. Next base: position 14,767,402 of record NC_089776.1, read on the forward strand.
TAACTTTTCGCACAAGAATTAAAGTATCTGAGACCAAGTCTTCGTAATCCCAGCCCAGCCAAGAGCTCTGAGCCTGACTTGCGAGAGAAGCCACTGTTACAAAGCACATAATGCTTGTCTCCTGACGCAGGAGGCTGAGTTTGCATCCCCTTGCAATCTCTCCCAGGACCCCCTTGTCCCGCAAATGACCTTTGAGAGAGTCCTTTGTGTTCCGCCGAAGGGATTAGGAATAAAAGATGCCGAGAGCTGTCGACTACCTTTGAACGAGAAGCGGAAATGTTCAGCCGCGCTTGACCTTTGTGTCATAGTTTATATGGATGAAAGTACTTCAACGCTCGTCCCGAATTCTCAAAGGGTCATTTGCTTGTTTGTAAAGTATAATTTAATATGATTTTCTACAATTTCATTATTGTTATTATTATTATTATTATTATTATTATTATTATTATTATTATTATTATTATTATTATTATTATTATTATTTCAGAAGATGAACCCTATTAATATGGAACAAGACCACAGGGGCCATTGACTTGAAATTCAAGCTCCCAAAAAATATGGTGTTCATTTGAAAGAAATAACAGAAGATAATAGGAAATACAGAAAGAAGAGCTCTCACTTATTAAAAAAAAGAAAAAGAAATTAACAAATTAATAATTAGTTAAAAATGCAAGTAAATTATTAAAAAGGAAAGAGAATTGCATTAGGGCAGTATTGCGCTGCATCTTCGCTTGAACTTTGGCGACATCCTCAGTAGGGAGAATGTTCCACAGTCCAACGGTGTGAGGAATAAAGGACCTCTGGAACTGAGAAGTTGGACAGCGAGGCACATTTACTGAAAGTTGGTGCTGCTGTTCAGCAAACCTGGTTGCTCTCGGCAGGAAAAGGGGAATAGGGATCAATTGAGAATGTGAAATCTGTTAAGATACAACTTATGAAAAAGTGACAAAAGAGAGACCATCCGTCGATGGTCCAAGTCATAACTTCTAACATTAGCAAAGAGGAACCTAACACCATGAACCGCTATCTAAAAGAATTAAGTCATTCATTTAATCAGTATTATGAATGCTATAATGTGGTTCGGATTCCACAATAAGCTGTAGGTCCCGTTGCTAAGTAACCAATTGGTTAAGAACGTCAAATATGTCTAATCCTTCGGGCCAGCCCTAGGAGAGCTGTTAATCAGCTCAGTGGTCTGGTGAAACTAAGCTATACTTCCTTCTATGAATATATGAGGCCTAACGTACAATATTTGACTGTCGTGCGGCATTTGCTGGTTCCAAAGAATGGAAGACGAGCCTGACCCAAAAATAGATGATGCCGATTTGGTCCACCACAGATGAGCCTGAGTAATTCCTTCAAGTTTCCTCTTCAAGAAATTATTGTAATTTCTCTCAGCTACATCCTATTCGCAGCACGGCGAGACTCAAACAAAAATGGTGTAGTTTTCATTTGAACAACTTCGTCTCCATGTGTTGAATTTGGTCTGTGTCATGGTAAGCTAGTCTACATTTATCATCAAGCCATGGCTGGTCATTTGTCCTGAGTTTGATGACCTTTCAAGGGACATACCTTACTAAAATAGTCATCAGCATTTCATTTAACTTCTTCTAGGGGTCTGGATCTGATATAGTATCTGAAATATTAAGTATATCTGACATACTTCACTAATGCAACCCCAATTTGCTTTAAATTTCAGCCAGACAGTTTTTCCAGTGGCGGAATTAGGAATGTACTAATTTATATCTATGTCCATCTCAATGGCGTAATGATCAGAAATGTCTATATACTCGCAGACCTTGGACTTGACAATAGCTGGAACATCTGCGGATATGAGGTGCAATTTATTGCTAAAAATGTGCGCAGGTTCCTCAGTTAGCTGGACAAAATCTGAGGATACACAGAACTCAAGTGCAGACCGGTCATGTTGATCTGTGGAATTTGAATCAAGCCACTCACTGTGTCTCCACAAATAACGAATGAAGATTTTGAATCCTGCCACTGAGCCGTACTATTCCTCTCCAAGAGACAGTCATATACAGAATCGTCGATGCTTGGATTGCAGCCAACAGCAAACACGTATACACTGTAGAACGTGCTGAAAATCTTAAAACAAAGAACTTCATGGCAATGACACTCTAAGCTTTTCTGACGATTAATAGGTCGCACATTAAAAAATTTCCCTAAACAGTTAAATATCTACCTACGTATATATATAATTTACTTTCTCAGTGTCAAGAATTATCTGCAAAAATATTCAGGGCAACTTAGCCCTAATAAATGCATTGTCTTATTCTAACATTTTCAGCTGACATGAACTAATGCAGGAAATATTTCAGCGTCCGACAGCGTGGGTGAAGAGAGTTTATCTCATCAAACCCCTTCTGTTTTATTTCTCTTTCCAAGTCGCAAATGAGAGATAATCTCTAGGGTGTTAAGTTTAATGAACATTATAACATATTTCAAGTTCACATATTGAGAATGATAATATCAGTAATACCACTTAAGTAGAAAGTGAATACGTTTAAGGACGGACTTTCTGTCCTAGTTTGGAAGAAGGGACGAGGGAGGAACCTAAAGTGGCAGTGTTGATGAGAGAGAGAGAGAGAGAGAGAGAGAGAGAGAGAGAGAGAGAGAGAGAGAGAGAGAGAGTTAGTTTTGTCTTTACGTATTGTGTTGGGGAGTAAAAGTGATAAATATTTTTCTTTTCAAATCTGTAAATAATGTTATGAAACTTAATGTGGAATTTTAATTGTTATTAATTCTACTGTGGCTATAGTCTATGGAAATGCTGTAGTCATTCAAATGTTTGCTGATGTTTTGTAAGAAGAAAATGGCATCCCATGAATTAAGGGCAACATTATTATACGTACGTACCTACTGCAAATGTGCTAGTGTGGCAAATACGAGTACAGTACCCATTACAATACTGTACTCTATGTCAACAATTTAAATCTTTTTTTAGCGGTAATGTGTTAAGCTAACTTTTAAGTGAAATTACTGTAACTTTAATTTTAGTTAAAAATAGCTTAATACTTCTAGAAATAAGCATTTATTAGAATTTTTGGTGACTGGACCAAACTTATGCAAATCCTCACCTTACGCGAGGGGTTCTGGAACCTAACCTCACGTAAGTTCGAGGTATTACTGTATATATATATATATATATATATATATATATATATATATATATATATATATATATATATATATATATATATATATATATATATATATATATATAGTATGTATAATGTATTATATTATATATATATGCACTCTATGCATAAAAGCTTGAGACAGGCTAATAAACACTAGTACCACTGCCAAATTTAAATGTAAACATCTTAACATATCACTTACAACTACTAGGTTCGAATCTAGGGAGCAGAACGGAATTTATAAATACATAGCCATGGAATTACTTTTACGGGCTGCACTTTGAGCAAGAGCCCGTGCTTTCATAACGCCAGTTTAATCAATAACTGGAATTCTTTGCCTTTAAATTTCAGTTACTTTCCCACCTCGACCACTTTAGCATATTTGAGAAAGCCTTTCCATGTAATTATTCTATTTTATTCTATAATTACTCTCAGACAAATTTAACCAACTTTTTTTTCGTGGGCCAGTTTTACGCAAAAACAAAAGGTATTATTTCTGTGAAAAACTGTCATCAAACTTTTAGAAAAAATTACCGTTGTAAAATGGTCAATATCAGTCATTTGTTTCAGGACCAACAAACAGTTGTTAACTCTGTACCGTAACAAAACACAGGTGCATTAAAATAGTATGCAATCAAACAATGTTGCATTATTTTTGGAATCTGAAAACCTACTTGATTTGGGAACTATCGTCAAAACATGGCCGTTTTTTATGAGTAAACTATAAAATGTAAAATATCTGTAGGTAAATGCACGTGGTCTGTACCCTCTCTCTCTCGCTCTCTCTCTCTCTCTCTCTCTCTCTCTCTCTCTCTCTCTCTCTCCCTCGTGTCAGTATATGTATGTCATTTTTGCGTGCTTTTAATTATATTCATTATGGATATAAATAGATAAAAATGCATGTGCATATATATATATATATATATATATATATATATATATATATATATATATATATATATATATATATATATATATATATATAATTCTCTCTCTCTCTCTCTCTCTCTCTCTCTCTCTCTCTCTCTCAGGTGTTCTATCTCTCTTTGTGGTGTGTGTATATGTATACTTTGTGAGTGATTATAATCATATATAATTATATATACAGTATAATTAAATGTACAAATATATTTACATATATAATATATATATAAATTTATATATATGTACAATTTATATATATCATATATATAATATATAATATCTAGTAGTCAGTGTAATTCCATTCATACCTATTATCAATCTAAGCTTATGAAAACGAATAGAAACTATCAAATGTGTCTCATCTATATGCCAAGTCTTTCATGAATCAGACAGACTGCAATGGAATTTCCGTGCTTTCCTTATCTTTTACTTTCTTTTAGCTTTCTTTTTTACGGACACGAGGACATGGAGAAAGCTACCTAAATTACAGCTGGTCCACCGAGGGACAAAAATAATAGAGAAAATAGTGTGATGCCATTGTCTGAAGGCAAATTCATACTGCGTATGAAAGCCAGTGAGGTATGAGAGAGAGAGAGAGAGAGAGAGAGAGAGAGAGAGAGAGAGAGAGAGAGAGAGAGAGAGAGAGAGAGAGAGAGATTTTTGTCAATAGGTATGATTTGGAAGTAAATTTTTTACTAACTTTTATGGCTTTCTTGATTGCAACATATTTTTCTTACAAGTTTTGGAAATATTTTTCAAAACCGTGTTACCTTAACTTTTAGATTTTCAATAACGTTAGCTTAGCCCCTCTCTCTCTCTCTCTCTCTCTCTCTCTCTCTCTCTCTCTCTCTCTCTCTCTCTCTCTCTCTCTCTCTCTCTCTCTCTCTCTCTCTCTCTCTCTCTATATATATATATATATATATATATATATATATATATATATATATATATATATATATATATATATATATATATAACATATTTTAAATATTAAAATAAATTTTTATTTTGCTTCAGAGAATTGTTGGTCGAGAGAGAAATTATGTATTTATTTCCTATTCGGAATCAAATCTACTTAGATATATCTAAAAGTCCCATTGTCGTGCCCTCGCAACCTACCAGTTAATAGTGTTCCCGATTTCTAAATGTACGTATAGTAGTTTTTACACATGATATGTATAAATACATATATATGCACATATATATATATATATATATATATATATATATATATATATATATATATATATATATATATATATATATTATATATATATCCTATATATATATATATATATATATATATATACATATATTACCAGATATGTATAACTTTTCGAATTCTTCACACATACATATATACATATATGTATTTGGTAAGAAACTGTATCTGTAATATAATTAAAGTATTTTAAATGTCATTTACCTCAGGTTACAAGAGCAACCATGAACTGGTTTTGGCCCCCTGAGATGGCAAGAACGAGGTCACCTGACCTCGTGACCTCGTCTGACGCCCCGATAAATCCCGGACTGTAATGTTTAAATTCATAACATACCATTCCAGTCCATTACGCAAAGGGCACTGCGATACGAAAGCTAACTTACATTAAAAGCTTTGCCTAAAATGGTGAATCATGATATTTTTTATTTTTGCATGAAGCGCATGACTCTCTTTGACACTTATGGTTCTTTGACGCTTGAGCCATAATCCTTAAAGGAGAATCACACGCTCAGGATGATTCAGAGAAGCTGATAGTGTAAAGTTTGAATCCTGCAGGATTCGGGAGTGGCTCTCCTTTGAAACTCTTTACATGAACAGAGGGAATATCGTCTCAACTTCAGATTTTATTTTCCATTCTTTAAGCATTTCGAGATTATTTATATCCTGCGCAGAGTAGTTGGAATAAAGTTTCTGGGACCTCTCTCTCTCTCTCTCTCTCTCTCTCTCTCTCTCTCTCTCTCTCTCTCTGTGTCAACGGCAGGTAGTATGGTGATGAACATAGCGCTTAAACAAACGAGTGTTCAAAGCCGTTTTTTCATTCATTAAATGGTAGCGTCCTGGCCTTTCGTTTGAGGACCGGGGATCAGATATTTACTCCCCGTGAAACATGGGCTATGTGGTGTTATTTCCAGTGTGTGTGTATATATATATATATATATATATATATATATATATATATATATATATATATATATATATATATATATATATATATATATATATATATATGTATATATATATATATATATATATATATATATATATATATATAAGTATCGAAAACATAAACAAGAAGACGACTCCAAAACTTTGTAGCAGAAAGGAAGAAACAATCACTGAACAGTGCATGCGGGGATTACTATTTGGGCAGAAGGTCTGGCTCGAGGGAACAGTGACCGAAATAGTACCTGTAAAAAGCAAGTGCAACACCATATTACGGCGAAGATAAATTAGTTCGAGATCATCAATCAGACGCATTGCCCTCGATTCAGTCCTGTCGAGGAGGGAGATAAAAAGAGGAAGCATTCCAAATGTGAGAGCAGTACTCCAAACAGGATCACCATACGGTGGTTGTGCCATCAGTACGCCTCACGTGGCGCACTGTTGGCAATAACAAAGGGTGTTTGTAGCATCCCTTCGGCACCTAGCTGCACCCACTATTCAGCCTTCTACTTGATCTCCACTCCACTTCCTTTCTCCATCTTGCTGTCCAACTTCTCTAGCTATAACTTCTTAGTGTTACTGTGGGGTTTTCTCCCAGTTCCACCTTTAGATCCTTGCACTTCATATCTTATATGTTGCGATCTCTTCATCTTGCTGTCCAACTCCTCCAGTTCCCCTTTTCACTGTCTTCAGCGCTGAATGACAGAAGCATCCCTGTTCTTGGCTTGTCAGCTCAGCAGTCTAACAGGGTGTTTCGAAAAACGAGTTGATTGCAACAGCGAAAGACAAAACGAAATTCTGTAAAAACATTTTGAACAATATATCTCCAAAATATCTATGTTACATGAACACGAGAAATATACCGTGAAATGTGTGAGGTTTAATTGAATTTTCGTCAAAAATAATGGCGGAATAATTGGATACAAGGGGAGACTTCTGGAATTCTACGGACGTACAATTGTTGCGCTCTCTATCACGTTCGAGCAGTCCACAGGATTTATGAATCTGAACAGGGATGATGAAATTCCCGTTTCGTATGAATGACTACTAAAAGGGTTTTTCCTTAACTATCCCGGTAAAGACTTATTACCTGCCGAGAGCGACCCCATTTCCCGAACAGCAGCGCCAATATGCAGTAAATAAATGTGCCTCGCCGTCAAACTGTTCCGCTTGAATTTGACTGATTCAATTGACTCTGCCATTGCACATCGTTTTCTGAACATAACTATTTTGTGTATATTCCCACATTTACTGTTAATTAGTATTCATATCCTTTCATATTTTCGAAGCATTTTATTTCATTTTCGAGGCAGCCAAGGCTGAAATTGAACCATCTCGAGGACACAGAACTTGAATTAATTAGAATCTGAAAACAAAAATGCTCAGTCCATTTTCCATTGAGTTATCAAGATGCGTATTCCAAGAAACACTAACACGGATTCAAGCAAGAGAATTTCTGTGTTCCTCCCCGAAAATATTCTGTTGTATTTAAGTTTATAGTTCATTTTGAGATATTCTTGTATACCTGTCCAAACTGCGGGCGCTTCTTTATCTTATTTAGATTTATTTTAGCCCGTATAGAGAAACATCGTTTTTCTTTCGTACAGTCAACGTCGTTAATCTCATCCTACAACTTTGAGAAGTAGTATACTAAATTAAAGAAAATACTTTAAGGTATTATTTAAGCCTAAAGAGACTTTTGCACAATGCATGTAAACAGAATCCTTTGTGTGTAAACAATTAAAGACACGCTCGCTTGTTTGTACA
>NC_089776.1:14777917-14785417 GCF_040412425.1 Macrobrachium rosenbergii
TAATAACTTAATTCTATGTGGAATATTGCAACTGATCTCGCCATTATCATACGGATAAACCTGAAAAAATCTGTAATAAAGAAAAATGACAATAGCTCTGAAAAGAAGCAATATAAATCCTAATTTTTCCTGTTGAGCAAACCACTGCCTGTTTCCTAAAAAAAAATTGGAAAATTCCTTCAACCTTAGAATTGTCGTTGTTCCTCTTAATGAGACTATACATTGCCTATCTCACTCCAAACCCTTCCTTATAGTTTGCAGTTTCTTTGTAGGGGGGTAAAAGCCCCTTCCCCCTACATTTCCTATACGATAAAATGATGACAAGGGAAGAATTGAAGAGGAAATTTAATCAGAACTGTCTGTCCCCATTCCCTCTCACAAACACAAATTCAGAGTTTCAATTAGACTTTACAAGGGTTAGGGACGGACAGTATGAATGAAATATTCCTTTTTATACTCTGAATGCATTTTAATCTACACTGTCCAAATTTCTTTGATGGTTTCCATGGAACGAGTTATAGGACGCCAGCGTATGGCATGAAGTCAATCGACCAACTGAAGTCAATCGATCAACTGAAGTCACGATCAACTGATGTTTTCAGGTGAGATTTCACTTTCGTTTTGGTTGTACCTAAGGAACTTGCCAATGAATGTCTGAAAATTGTAGAAAATAAGTAACAAGGCAAAACAAAGTTGCTTTGTAGATCTTAGAACTAAATAAAAAAAATATAAAAAAACTGATAAAGAACTTCCAATTTTTTCCTTATGATTTCATTGCATTTTCAATCACTTGAAGGTTCAACTTTTATCTTGTTAAATAAAACTTCTTTTTTCAGCATTTTCTTTAAAAGCTTTTTCTTGTGAATATCTTAAGACGTTTTTCTCCGATGAAGAATTCGTGTAACTGGAAGCGATGGAAAAATCAGTTCCTAACTTTTGATTTCTGAAGGTGAAATTTGTCTCAGAAAAGACGTGGACGAATATAAACAGTCATATAATAAAAAATTATATTGATAGAGAATAAATATTTGTTTTCTAACTTTTAGGTGATTAAGTGGCCATCAGTAGTTTGTATTATGTATATGTATGTATGTATGTATGTATGTATGTATGTATGTATGTATGTATGTATGTATGTATATATATATACAATTATGTGTATGTATGTATGTATATGTAGAAATAAAGGCCATGCCACGAAGGAAAGAGAAACAATGGAGTACTGCAAGGCCTTTCGACTTAAAATCCTTTACTTAGCATATTTTCGTGATTCAGTTACACATGTATATGTATATGTATGTATATATATAATATATACATATGTATATAATATATATATATATATATATATATATATATATATATATAATGTATATTATATATAATATATATGTATAATATATATATATATATATATATATATATATCTAATATATATTTATATATATAATATATATATATACATATATATACTTAATATATATATAATATACATATATATGTATATATATATATATATATATATATATATATATATATATATATATATATATAATATATATATATATTTATATATACATACATAATACAAACTATTGATGGTTACCTAATCGTCTAAAAGTTAGAAAACAAATATTTATTTTCTATCAATACGTGAGGTGAAGGGTTAAAAAAACTACTAGCCAGTGTTAACCAACGTTGTAACAACAAAACCAAATACTGTAGTTGTTAGTTTTCTATATAAAAGTTAAACAACAGTAGATTAAAAAAACAATAAAAAATAACTTTTACTGAAACTGATAAACACAGAGTTTCTCGACAAACATTATATTATCTTTGTGTAATGTTTGTCAAAGAATGAAAAAGGGATTGGCTTCTTTAGATAAACAGAAAGAAAGAGAAACATAAAACGAAACCTGTTTCCTAATTCAGTCAACCCTCAAAGACCAGAAACAGAATAGAATGTCACACAGTTTAATAAGAACAAAAACGTCGTTTTCCTAATATTTTCTAGATTTCATTGCTGCCTACAAAACTTTTTTCCTTACCGTTCACAAATCTCGAATTGGGAAAAAATATTCCCTAAACTTGAATTCAAAACAAAGGCACAATACCTTTAGGGGCAATAAAGTAAGTCAGTCAGTCAGTCAGTCAGTCTGATTGGCCAATAAAATCAATGCAGTCGCTGAGAGCGATGAAAGTCTGTATCTTTCTCCTTTAAAAGAACTGCCATTGACTTGCTCTTAAGATTAAAGCTTTTATCTATTCTTCAGTGGGTCCTCCACGAGGGGAACTGGAATTCGGATATCGATAGCCCAGTGCGGACGTGTCTTTACTGGGTACAAATCACGTAGTCTTTTCTGTAAAACATTTTGCAAAATATTGTCCTAACTAGACATGAGTTTTCTTGTATATAGAAGGCGCTCCTTTTTAAATTCTCATTTATTTCTTTAATCGAAGACACTGAGAACGCCAACTCTTAGAAATAGTCTCTACATGAAGCTACATAATACTAGAGGCAAAAATTATTATATTGTTTTATACAAAGATCTTGGCAATATTACAGTGAAACGGTATGAAATAAAGCAAAAAATACATTTATATCGTGAAATGCAAAAATTTTTATGAGCAAATATAATTTCATTTAAGTGTTGATAATAGGCATCCAAATGTTGGGAAGTTTAATATTCTAGATCTTAAGAATATTTTGTTACAAGTTTAATGAATACGTATATACAATGGTTTAAAAATATTTTACATGAGCTTATCTTTCAAGTAAGATTAATGAACTACACACACACACACACACACACACACACACACACACACACATACATATATATATATATATATATATATATATATATATATATATATATATATATATATATATATATATATATATACATACATATATATACTATATATACATATATATATATATATATATATACATATATATATATATATATATATATATATATATATATATATATATATATATATATATATATATATATACATATATATATATATATATATATATATATATATATATATATATATATATATATATATATATATATATATATATATATATATATATATATATATGTATATGTATATATATATATATGTGTATGTATGTGTATGTTATTGTGTGTATGTGTGTGTGTTTTGTGTGTGCACGAGTTTTTCGAGTGAGTACATTCTCGCTATTTGGTTCAAATAAATCTCTAGATAACATTTTTCATATCTCGCAAAATCTTCCTCACGAAATACCATTTTCTTCAACAATTTCTATACGAACTCTTAAATCCTAAAAACATTCACCAATTCACTTTACCTCCACGATCTTTTCATTTCTTTACTTGAAGCGCACTTCCGTAATCCCCTCTCTTCGGAGAACCCGGAATAAAATCTGACCTGTATCCTTCTCAGTCGGGGATTTGTGTTTTCTAAATGCCATGTCTTATCAGTTTGACGAGAACTCTCTTCTCTCTCTATATAGCTCTGTATAAATTGGATTATTTTGTTCTGCTTCTCAGAAGAACGCCGGTTTTTGTTAAGGTTCTACGAAAGATTTGGTTCCAATATAAAAGCTCTTATAGTTTTTTACCTTTATTCGACAACACTAACGAGTTGTTCTGTCTAATTTCAGCTTTACCTGAAAAGGCTCATGACAAGAAACTTCAATGAATGTCTTCTTTTTATATTTACTTTTCGATATAACCGATTTTACGGAACTCTGATGACCTCAAAACTCAGGAATAAAGATGCCATAAGCTATCCTATATTGGACTTGACTTTTTGAGGTTCCTTCTAAGAAGTTTCCGAAAGGCAACCTTGATTGCCTGAGGATTTGGCTGATGTGAAGAAGATGGGCTCATTTGACATTAGGCTGTTGAAAAAATTCGTCATTATGAAGCGTTCCTTGTTCGAAAAAGCTCGGGAAAGGACGTTGTATTAGAATCGACTGGTGTAGAGAGAGAGAGAGAGAGAGAGAGAGAGAGAGAGAGAGAGAGAGAGAGAGAGAGAGAGAGAGAGAGAGGGCTGAACTTTGATAGCGGTGTTCAAGTGAATCTGGAAATTGGATCTAGGAAATATGATCCTAGATGATTTAAAGATATATGTAAATATTGTTCTGACTGATGTTAATATTAGCTGGAATTGGGCTTCTAATAATTAAAAGTAATTTTTGCCATCTTTATTTCTAGACAGATGAAATGATGGGGAGGCCAGAGAACCTTTCCATAACCTAAGCATCTTTACGTAACGAAGTAGAACACTCAGCAGAGAAATAAAATTTTAACCCTTTTTATGCTCAGTGATACTCCTTGAAAAGATTGTACGTCTGAGCTGGCGGGGAATATCTACAGCAAATATCTAATTCCTATTTTGCTGCTTATGCTACTATGGATCCGCCATCGTATATAGAATGATATCAGCTGAGTATATTTACCGTCATTTCCCAAAACACAGCCTATAGTTTCTAGATGAAAGAGCTTGATAACAGATGATTTGTAAAGGCGGACTTGCATTTGAATTTTTTTACGAATGACGTTAGCAGTTACCAGCATAAATTTAGACTTAAAGCAAACGGAATATTTAATAGTTTGAGACTTAACAAAGCAACAAAGAATATTTAATAGTTTGTGACTTTGCAAAGCAACCAGAATTTTTAATAGTTTTAGGCTTAAAGCAACCTGAATGTTTACTAGTTGGGGCTGAACAAAGCAACCAGAATATTTGATAGTTTGAGACTTAACAAAGCAACCAGAATATTTAATAGTTTGAGACTTAGCAAAGCAACTTGAATATGTATTAGTTGGGACTGAACAAAGTAACCAGAATATTTAATAGTTTGATACTTAACAAAGCAACCAGAATATTTAATAGTTTGAGGCTTAACAAAGCAACCCGATTATTTAATGGTCTGAGACTTTACAAAGCAGCCAGAATATTTAATAGTCTGAGACTTAGCAAAGTAACCTGAATATTTAATACTTGGGACTGAACAAAGCAACCAGAACATTTAATAGCTTGAGACTTAACAAAGCAACCAGAATATTTGAGTTTTTATACAACTACGTTCAAAGGATTCTGTCGTTATGAGATGACTGGCCTGAAAAGAAGGGAGCACTGGATTCCGTAATGTTGATTTTTTAATGAACTGACAATGAAAGGCAAAATGATCTAACCGTGCTGGAAATGGAACAAAACAAGCCTCCGAGAACTTTCAATTAAAGCTTCCTGGGATAACTGTAGCCAACTTTTGTTTATCTTTTATGATTGATTCAATAGGCAATCACCTTGAAATCAAAACCTGTTAGCATCCAAACCTGTCTATCCTTGGAATATTGTTTTCAGTATTCATATTATTTTAGTGTTCTCAATCCTTTTGTTTTCCTTCTCGAAAACAATTAGGATTCCTCACTTAGTTCCCTTTCCAAAGATTCCTACGAGCTATTATCCTTCAGGAAATAGGCCGGTCACTTCTTCCAAGTTTATATCCTACTCTCTTTGTTTTACTTTCATTATGTAATTATATATATATATATATATATATATATATATATATATATATATATATATATATATATATATATATATATATATATATATATATATATATATATATATATTATATATATACCTATATATTTCATGTATTTCCATCAAGCCTGGTCAGGATAAGAGTGTTTGTTACCATATCCTTTAACCTCTGTTACTGGTAGGTAGAGAGTCTTAACAGACAGACAGACACACATTGGAAGGATGGCCAAAGAAAATCGGACCAAGGCTACAATTTGGAAACTTCTGATTTATGGTTAAACATTAATCCTCTTGATAGAAAGTGGAGAGAATTAGGTTCTATTAATAAATAAAGCATAAAACAGATATAATGTTCTTGCTTATTTAAGCACGTTTTAAGTAGGTATGTTAGTATGTCTACGTACACGTAATAAAAGTATGTCTACGTAAACACAGTAAAAAGTGTCTCCATACACGCAATAAACGTGTGTCTATGTACACACAATAAAAGTATGCCTACATACACACAATAAAAGTATGCCTACATACATACAATAAAAGTATGTCTACATACACACAATAAAAGTATGTCTATGTACACACAATAAAAGTATGTCTATGTACACATAATTAAAGTATGTCTACGTTCACATAAAAGCATGTCTATGTACACGCAATAAAAGTATGTCTACGTTCACATAATAAAAGTATGTCTATGAACACACAATAAAAGTATGTCTATGTACACATAATAAAAGTATGTCTATATACACGCAATAAAAAGTATTTCTACGTTCACATAATAAAAGTATGTCTACGTTCACATAATAAAAGTATGTCTATGTCCACAGAATAAAAGTATGTCTACGTTCACATAATAAAAGTATGTCTACGGACACATATTAAAAGAAAATGAGTGATATAAAAGAATGCAATAACAACGGCTTGGCCCAAAAAAAAAATTTTTTGTCCCTTGAATGAAAAATTCAATGAATGTGGAATTTAAAATTAAGTTACATATCTTAGATCTCAAGAAACTATTGAGCCACCGATAAACTCTATGAAGCGGGATGAAGTAAATAGTATATGCTAAAGACATAACTACGATTTTAAAAAATGACAAAAGTCTGCAATTCTCTATCATCCTCTGGAAAGAATGGAAAGTTTAGTTATTCACTTCCTTGTCATTCCTCTCTCTCTCTCTCTCTCTCTCTCTCTCTCTCTCTCTCTCTCTCTCTCTCTCTCTCTCTCAATATATCAAAGACGTAGGTTACCTTCCCACGTGATTTCAAGAACTCTTGTGATCTTAATCGTCGTCTTCTTAACTTTCCCAGAAGAATTTTCATAAAGCCCCCTCTCTCTCTCTCTCTCTCTCTCTCTCTCTCTCTCTCTCTCTCTCCCCTCAGGAATTATTAATACCCTTTTCTGGCTCTTTTACCCGGCCTCCTGCGGAACTGACGTCAAAGGGAGTTATATTATTCCTTTGACGTACGACTGCAATCTTCAGGACCGTCAGTTGTGCTACTTCGAGAAATTCCTGGGGATTCAGGCGGAGATCGGTAGCTACAAAAGAGTCGCTCCGGTAATTAATTATCTCTCAGGTGCCAGGTGTTGTTCGTTTCAAGGTGGAAAGGAGTTTGATAGAAAGGATCTTGGAGAAATGATAAAGGTTATACGTTTGGATGTTTCCCTGAAGTGACAGTGGCCTGCCAATTCCAGTTTGAGACTGATTTCCTATCTGGTAATTTTGTGGTCTCTCAGTATCAGATGCAGTTAACGAAATTTCACTAGGTTTGGTTTTCAGTGTCAGGTCTTCAATAATATTTTCAACTTTCTATCTATCTATCTATCTATCTATCTATCTATCTACATAGGTATTAGAGAGATAGATAGATAGATAGATAGATAGTCCAAAATTATAAGTACTAATTTTTTCTATATTAGGTTTAAACATATATATATATA
>NC_089776.1:14787917-14810417 GCF_040412425.1 Macrobrachium rosenbergii
TTGTGGACGCGCTTGTCACTACAAAGCCCAATATCCAAATGAAGAACGTAGCGAAGAAATTCTGATGCCCTCTGAATTTCTTCATATGGTTCTTCATTTGGATTTTAGGCTTCGCAATGACAAGCGTATCCAGTGTGTGAGGACATAGAGAAGTCAAGATGCCATTTTGTACGTTTGCATATTAAAACAACGCCCTCACAATTACAGTACGTGTGTGCAAGCATAGTTTACTTTTTCCTCAGATCTGCAAACTCCAGTAAGCGTGAAAGAGTTCGAGTTGGTTTTTAAGCTGCGAGCACAAGTACACGTGGAAGTCTTTCAAGCAGAAAAGGAACCTTTTTTACGAAATCCGATGCGTAATTGTTCCTACCTCCATTGTTTCAGTAATTGCTTTTGGAGAGAACTGTCGTAATGTTTAAAAATCTCAAGTCTGATTTCAACCGTTTGTTTCCGAGTCATGTTTCAGAGACGTTTCTTAATTTAATTCATTTCTGTAACTTTCTTATTATTGTGAGGGAAGGAAATATCGAGATTGATTGGATTTTCAATTGAGATGGAACTTGAGTTTCTTTGTTAGTCATGATGCGTTAATGATACTTCTTTCTGCTTCGTAAATTTGCATGCATACAGAGATAACTTTAAGCATTTTTCTCGTTAAAGATAAAGGACGTACCCTGTTTTAGATATAACAACCTACATTTATCTGGTTGTAGCCTTATCACCTTAAAAAAATAAATAACCTGGCTGGGTCACATATTAGACCTAATTCCCACGTAAATTAAAAAAAAAGAACATTTAATCAAATAATCCATAATTCATACTTACAATAAATACCGAATTTAAGAGAACCGGAACTAATTAAATTTAAACCAGAACTGAGGATGATTGGACATTAGGCATTAATGTTATTCTCGTATAATATTCCTTCTCTGTTTGAAATGTTACAGTCAGAGATACCTGACTGAACTAATAAACCAGTGTCTGTCAAGAGCAGATATGGTTGTAGGAACTTGCGATGTTGTGGCATGGCCAGTTTCGACTTACGGTTATACATACATACATACACATATATATATATATATATATATATATATATATATATATATATATATATATATATATATATATATATATACATATATATATAGATACATATATACATACATACATATACATACCTAAACATGCATACATACACACACAATATATATAAATATATAATGAATATATATACATATAAATACATATAATATATATATATATATATAGTAAAAGTGAAAACATTATAGATATAAGTAAAAAAAAATTAAAATTAAAATATTAAAAATGATATTCCAAATTTCTTGAGGTCCTGTTAATATCCATTCTTTCCTCAATACAGGCATCTGACTTAAAAAAATAGCAATTATTTCATAGTCTTGTTATTCACATACATTCGTAAACAACAGACCAACAAGGGCATCTACTAAGTTTTTTACCATAACAAAAGTAACTCATCAATCAATAATACATATGTATATGTATGTATGTATGTATGTCTGTATGTATGTATGTATATGTATGTATCTATGTTGTATATATATATATATATATGTGTGTGTGTGTGTGTGTAATTACATTATAATTATATTATGCTTCTCGTTCCGAGATCCCGGGACGAAGGCCGTTGCAACAAACTATTTTTCTGATGATCTTGCAATACAATAACGGGATTGCAGAAGAAATGATTCCACTAACAGGTCTGACTGTTATTTGTTTTCTAAAATAGGCTTCGTTTATAAGGCTCAGTGGCACCAAACAATATGTCTGGATTCCTTAATCTCATGTTAATTGGTTGGCCTCTATTTTGAATACTTCTGTGAATCTACTTTTGTGTTTGTCCACAATTAGTAGGGATAGCATTTTTAAGTATATAAGTACGTAGTACTTGGAAAAATTATGTGGAAAATAACCAGTTAGTAATTAGGGAGGGGACCTTCTCTGAGGGCAGTAGCGTTAAAAATAGTGGTTGCTTCCACGGCAATCAGTTTGTATAAAGTTAAGTATATCTTAGTTTAACCAGACCACTGAGCTGGTTAACAGTTCTCCTAGGGTTGGCCCGAAGGATTAGATTTATTTTGCGTGGCTAAGAACCAATTGGTTACCTAGCAACGGGACCTACAGCTTATTGTGGAATCCGAACCACATTATAGCGAGAAATGAATGTCTATCACCAGAAATAAATTCCTCTTATTCTTCATTGGCCGGTCGGAGATTCGAACTCGCGACCAACAGAGTGGTAGCTGAGAACGCAACACGCTCGCCCAACGAGGAACCTCATTTTGTATAGAATCTCCGCTTTTCGCCTCACAATCTTTTGTTCATCAGCTTCATTACCTCTAATGTTTTAACATACCCTCAGTTGATCATTTACTAAGAGTGTATGGATTGACGTGCATGTTACACAGGCATATATAACTGTGTAACATGCATGTCAGTTCATTTACTCTTTGTAAATGGCCATCAGATAGTGTGTCGAAACGTTAGAGGTAATGAAATTAAGACAACTTAATGTGCCAGCTACACGCTGATGAAGAAGATTGTGAGTTAGTCATTATTATTATTATTATTATTATTATTATTATTATTATTATTATTATTATTATTGAACTCTATTCATATGGAACAAGCCCACGGCTTCCAAAGAATATGGTGTTCATTTGAAAGAAGTAGCCGAAGGTAATGGAAAACACAGAAAGAGCAGATCGGTTTTTAGAAAAAAAAATAAATGAACAGATTAAAGAAAAACTAAATAAAAATCCAAGTAAAATATAAAATAGAAGGAGAATTGAAATACTGAAAAGGGTAGCTTTCAGTCTTTCAGAAACTGGAGGCCTCTTTTGTGTTTATAAAGTAATTCTGTCAATAGGTCTTCCTGTAATAAAGGAGTTTTATTATAAGAACAATAACCAATCAACGTGTTCATTTTCGTCTTAGCATCAAAACTCAGGTAACTGCGAATTCTACGAACGAATGCAGGATCTGATAATCCGTCAAACGGTAATTAAATGTATACACTCTCAAGCTTATGTTTTCATTTTTGACTGGACGGTCAATAAATATCATTTTAAGGTCATTTATATTGAGGTGATTTATCTAAAATATCCTGACTTTGGAACCCAAGATACTTCCATTATTGTGGGAAAAATATTACCAGGTTTTCTTGCACGTAATTTTTATGGTAAAATAGGTCTTTGATTTAATGTCGGGCCGAGATTTAAAGCGTTCATTATATATATATATATATATATATATATATATATATATATATATATATATATATATATATATATATATATAAGATATATATATATAATTATATAAGATAATATATATATATAATTATATAATTATAATATATATATATATATATATATATATATATATATATATATATATATATATATATATATATATATATATATATATATATATATATATATATATATATATATATATATAGACAAAATCACGACGGAAAGAGAAACAATGAAGTGATGCAAGGCCTTTCGACTTATACTCCTTTACTTAGCAAGTAAAGGACTACAAGTCGAAAGGCCTTGCAGCACTCCAATGTTCCTCTTTCCTTCGTGGATTTTGTCTTCATATATTCATCACACTCCATATTATCGTGATTCAGTTATACACACATATATATACATACTATATATATATAATATATATATATATATATATATATATATATATATATATATATATATGTTATACATTTATAAACATACACACACTATATATATATATATATATATATATATATATATATATATATATATATATATGTGTGTGTGTCGTTGGAGATTCTGAAGTCCAAATTAGGTGCAAGGACCCCACGAAAATAGGACAAATTACACAACTGTGGACAGAAAAGAAGGCGTCTAGCTGTGAGCGATCTCAGTGCAAAGAAGCATGTCCTAATGTTCCTTGAAACGTAGCTTTAAAACTCATATAAATTATTACTAATACCATATCGCTTTGTCTACTAGGTGAAAGATCAAAGTGAAATATATATTGGATATAGAATTCCTATTCAATATTTCGTTGGATGGCCCTATAATATTTTTCTAGTTCATTTTACAAAAAAAAGGGGGCAATCACAATTCGTTATCTAACTGAAATATTTGCTTCCATAAACAACAACAACAAAAATTACCAATGACATCTTTGTTACAAGTGCTTTTGTTTGTAAACAATACGTTCAGTTCGCTCCAGTAATGATTAGAATGTCAGCTCTTTAAATTAACATGTCACCACTGGCGAAGCTAAAATTTTAAGTCGTATAAAATCACGAATTTATGAAGTTTCCTGATACTGTAGAAGTCAACGCTCGCTTTTATATATTTTAGTGATGCAGGCATTACTTTCAGATGAGTGTTGTGTCATCATGATAAATGTTTTGGTCGATAATTTGTGAAAAAATCTAACTGCTTTAGAAAAACATATTGAGCATATTTTCAGGTGAGTGTTATATCACAGTAATGATTTTTAAAACATGGAGTCTTAAAAGATATTCTAATCAAGTGGAAAAACTGAAATCATGAATATGAATATTGAAAATACACAGGATTGTCTAATTGAAGGCTTGGTTGTACAGCAAGTGGATAAGTTTAAATATTTAGGTACTTATTTCGATAAGGATGGTTCTCTGAGCACAGAATTTATGGAGAGATTAAAAAAGGCTTACCAGGCAATGGGAATGCTTAGAAATATTTGGAATAATAGCAATTTTGCTATGCATATAAATATCAAAACTTACAGGGTAATGGTTAGGAGTATTTTGATTTATGGGCATTAGTCATGGTACAGTACAGTGACTTCAGATAATAAATTCTTAGCATTTGAAAATCAGGCGCTCAGAAGAATATTAGGAATTAATTGGAATTCGAGAAGTAACGGGGGTGCAACCGGTCGATGAGTATGTTAGGTTCTCACGCTGGAAGTGGCTAGGCCTTGTGCATAGAAGACAGGGAATAGTACGAGATACCCCAAGGGTGGGTTGCTCTTGGTAGAAGAGGTAGAGGTAGGCCAAAGGAGACTTGGTTAAGGACAATGAGGCGGGAAGCGTGAGACGAGAGTTTGGGAGATCTTGAGGAGTTAGCCCAGGACAGAATGTGGTGGCGTTAGTTCATCGAGGTCCTATGCATTCCCATGGGTGTCACAGGAAATTATTGATTAATTGACGATGGATAATTAAATAACTAAATGAGCTAGTAATTGTCAGATTAATCAGTTCTGAGCGTGACATACGATTAGTCACTTTGATACGAAGGTGTATAGTACATAGCATTCTAAGAGTACAGTTCTCTAAGGATTTTGGCTTTTAGATTTTATATATATTTTTATTCTTATCTCATCGAGGCTAAAGGATTACCAATTTCAGAGACGTTTACTTGCTTCGGATAGTTTTTAAGCTATATATATATATATATATATATATATATATATATATATATATATATATATATATATATATATATAATATATATACATATATATATATATATAATACATATGTATTACTGTCTAGTAAAAACAGACAATATCTAAAAATATGCACAAAACAACAGACTTACAGTTTCGAAAAATGAAAAATCACTAATATTTTTAAATTTTTCTTTGAGTGCAACACAAGTGCATAACTAAAAATGTCATAATTCTTTTAAGCACTCTTTGGTCAACTAAAGGAAACCTTTGCATCAAAGAAATAAAAAAAAAATAAAATAAAAAAAGGGATTCAGAGAAGGAGAAAATAAAGCCCTGTTTGGTTTCCAATATAATTTTTTTTTCAGTTGCTTTAAGTTTTAGCAAAACGAAACTGGGGGGTAAACAGATTTCGTCAGTGATTTATTAATTTAATAAAGAAATCTAATTTCGAATAACAAAATTGTATATATAAATGTACATATATTTATACATTTATGTACATATATATATACACATATATACATATATATATATATATATATATATATATATATATATATATATATATATATATATATATATATATATATATATATATATATATTACATCCATTTAAAAAGAACACAAAGAATCTTACACGACAAATTAAAAGTCTATGGCAATACTCACTAGCGGATCAGAAATATCTCATGGGGGTCCACCAATTTTCATATTATACATACATACATACATACATACATACATACATAAATACATACAAATATATGTATATTATTGTCTTCTTTCTCAAAATTTTATTATTTCTATGATAGATTTTATATTTTTACCCATTTTTATATTTCTCATTTATGCTATTATTATCTATATCTTCAATATTATTATTTTGTCATTATTTTTCATGGGGGCACGTTCCCAGGTGCCGCCCTCCCCGCCCCTCCCCGGATCCGCTAGTGGCAATACTGATAGCTTGTTCTGCATTATATCAGGTTTTATAATGCAAAACAAACAATTTTTACCTCAGAATTATTCAAACAGAATACTTGGATTTTGGCAAAGCTCTAAGAAATGAATTCAGAGGCGCTGATTGTTCAAATCAGTAAATGCAAGTTAGGTAATGTATAACTAATACATCACTTGAGCGTTCTTCTCGTAAATCTGCGCAGACATTCATTGGGCGCCAAAGTTTACCATTGGCCCTCACCAAGAATTCATCTGAATACTGATTGCTTTCAAAAAAACACAGCCCGCTTCACGATTGCCTAATCAATATGGCATGAAACACGAAGTCCCTGAGTGGGAATTTAAGTGGCGCTCTCGCTTCAAAAGTGTATTAAAGGAACAATAAATAATTAAATCACGCTACGCTGATTCGAATTTCAGAGTTGGAAGTAACCGGTGAGTGAAAATGACGCGGCAGTAAGACCACAGATCTGAAAGTGATAAGACGGAGGTTAGAATCTTCGACAAGACTCTTCCAGAACGTTAGTCAGCTCGCTGGGAAGGTAGGTAGTTGACCATACATGGGATAAGTACACACAAAATTAGCTTTTTCGATATATAAAGTATATATATATATATATATATATATATATATATATATATATATATATATATATATATATACTGTATATATATATATATAACATAATATATGTATATATACATGATATATGTATATATATATATAAATATAAATATATATATATATATATATATATATATATATATATATATATATATATATATATATATATATATTGTAGTAGGTACATGTATACATATGAGTATATATTTCTACATATAGATATATATACATATATATATATATAATATATATAATATATAAATGTATAAATACACATACATATACATTTATGTATATGTATATCTATATATATGTATGTATATATACATGCATGTATATATATGTATGTATATATATATATGTATGTATGTATACATCTGTGTGTGTGTCTTTATGATATTATCTAAGACCCCAGAATGATTTCTTTCCCCTATAGGACGCTTCTTTCCAGGAATGATTATCTTTCTGCGATGTTTCCTAAAAGTATATACCGTAACTTGGCATACAAGACGCACCCTAATTTTACAAGGATATTCTGTGGAAGAAAACAATGTTAGCATGTTTCGTCATGCATTTATTGAAAGATATTTTAAAGTGATTTTGTAGGGAAAAATATATGAAATTTACCATAAATATAAGAAGGCACTTTATGGGAAACCGTAGCCAATCTTACCTACCCTCAGGTCATCTGTATAGTAATAAATCAGCCCTGTTTTCCAAATGTTTATTATCAGCAACAATTTTTGTGCCTACGAAGTTTGCTCGTCATAGCCTCGGCCAAGAGTAGTCAACTGGACTCGGTCTCGCATCCGTAATACGGCCGCATTGGACGCAAGGCAGTTTTTTTGACACATTTAAAAATAAAAAATGGTGAGTCTAATACGCCGGCAAATACGATACTTTAATGGGAACATCTTATTTAGACAGTAATAGGAAAATTCCAACCATTACAACGGAAAGTCTGCTAAGCTTATCTTCACAGGCCATTAATTACAGGATTATGTAGTTTTTGATATGGCATAAATATGTTTTTATATATATCGACCGTATGCCATACGTATTTTATGTAAATTATTTGTTTGCGTTTGTATGTGGGGGGAGAGAGAGAGAGAGAGAGAGAGAGAGAGAGAGAGAGAGAGAGAGAGAGAGAGAGAGAGAGAGAGAGAGAGAATTATCGTCGAAAAATAAGAAAGTCAAATAAAAGTAATGAACTGAGATTAAGGAAAAAAAAACACAGAGAGAGAGAGAGAGAGAGAGAGAGAGAGAGAGAGAGAGAGAGAGAATTATCGTCGAAAAATAGGAAAGTCAAATAAAAATAATGGAGATTAATGAAAACAGAGAGAGATTAAGAAAACAGAGAGAGAGAGAGAGAGAGAGAGAGATCGTCGAAAAATAGGAAAGTCAAATAAAAGTAATGAATTGAGATTAAGGAAAAACAGAGAGAGAGAGAGAATTATCGTCAAAAAAAATAGGAAAGTCAAATAAAAGCAAATAACGGGTCTGTGAAATGCAAAAAAAAAAACCTTACTGTAGTCATTAATCATTGTACGGATCCACCCACTTTCCACCCACCACGGGTGTGAATATTTGATTTTAAATTACTGTAACATGTATATTGGAATGTATACGTATGTAATTGTATATATATAATACATATATGTGTGTATATATTTATTATTCAACGGTATGTATAAATATATATATATATATGTATATATATATATAATGTATATATATATATATATTATATATATATAATATATATATATATTTATATATATATATATATATATATATATATATATATATATATATATATAAATATATATATATATGTATGTATGTAAATGTATGTATGTATGTATGTATGTATGTATATATATATATATATATATATATATATATATATATATATATATATATATACATATATATATACATACAATCATGAAGCTACAAATTTCGCTTAATATCCAATTCACGCTAGTTTTGGGAATATCCAGGATGGGGAATTATCACGGAAGGGGAATTTTTAGACAGAATTTCCCACTCTATAAGCTGAACTGAGACAAAGTATAAAGGTACCTAGAAATTTCTCAAAACCCTTATCATCACAGAAGATTAGGAGAAGTAACCTTTCTGTACGGCAGAGATTAGTGGATACTCCGAAACATTTCATCTTATTGTTGTCCTTTAGTGCTAACAGAAAGCGCTCCTTAAACGATACATAAATGTCATTAGGAATTCTGGCAAGAAATGGAGTGTTTAAAGATACAATGAGAAGTAAGAACAGTTAACCATGTACTACTTGGAAGTTTGAATTTTCCCAGCTTACTTAAAAACTTGTAAATAAATGAAGAATTTAGGAGTGACGGTACCAAGATAAACCACTAAAAGTGCTCTTCTTAAGGGTCTTTGCGGCGTCCCTTCGGCCCATAACTGGGACCCCTTTCATTCCTTTTACTGTGCCTCCGTTCATATTCTTTCGTCCAACTTAATTTCCACCCTCTTGTAATTTTTCCTCCTGTTACACCTTTCAAACCTTTTTAATCTCAATTTTCTTTTCAGTGCTGAATGAGCTCAAAGGTCCCAGCACTTGGCTTTCGGCGTAAATTGTATATTCTATCCATCTGAAGAGTACGGGAAAAATAAATCAATAGAGGTTTTTCAAGCTAGAGAAAATTGTTCATGCTATTACCTAGGACTGATTTTAATGTAATGGTCTTAAAACCGCAGGTGTGAATATAATTACTTTATAACTAAAATAAAAATTACCATTTGTGTAAATAATGTTATATTGTTTTCAAAGACTAAACCAGCTTCTCATTGTATCAAGGTTTCTTTATTCATACGACACACAATTTGTAATTAAGAGCTCAAGATTTTGTTTTAGAATGATCCCAAATTCTCCTCTGAATGCTCCGTTCAGCTCTGTTGGCAAGGAACCTTCAGCTCTCCTTTTTATAACAAGAAATTTAATGTATTTCGAAACGTCACTGGAATAACCACAGTACCCTTCTACTTAACTTCTCGATTTCTTCACACTTATCTCTACAAAGCCTCAGAATCTAGATGAAGAAATCCTGACGTCCGTAGCAGGATTCTGACCCCAGGCTCTGTACTGGCAAGGTTACCCAAAAAGTGTGCAGAAATCGAGAAGTCAGAGGGCACTGACGTTATGAAATTCACACCCGTACCTGGTAAGAAAAGTGACCAGTAATATTCTATATCTATTCTTCGATATATTCACCGCGTGAATTCTGAAGCTTCACCACGAGAAGTGAGAAAAAAAGTGCATGTAACGTCAGTAGGAAAGTGACACTAGGGCCACGATAGCTTCGCAGGGACACCACGCAAAGTCGCGATGAATTTGTAGGGCGAAACCGCCATTTAAAGGTCGTCCATTTCGTGAAACCTTGAAGCCTTTTCGCTTTAGGCACGTGTCATCTTTAGATGCTTTTACTACTGGCGTGTATCTACATTCCTGAATTTGTCATTTATTATTGATGCCGACAAGAGTTCCTTTAACTTTGGAGTACAAAAGGTTTGCGTGGAAAGAATATACATTTTTAAAAGCGCTGAGTATAAAACCCATTAAGGTCAGATTTCGAGACAGATATTATTGTAAATTAATCCTATTACTTTTTGTATGTGGACCCAGTGTTACTTCTTAATTTACGGAAATGATCATTATTAGGCGTTCTTTTTCCTCTTTGTATTCTTAAGTAAACCGTTCAGCTTTTCTTTGTATTCTGCAATTTAATTCTCAAACCAATGTTAGTTTTATGCCGTACATTTTATTATCTTTAAAATTTTCATTGCATTATATATATATGTTATTTTATATATGTATATATATATATATATACATCTTCTTCTTATTTTAACGTTTTTTCCCAACAATCAATGGCTTTTTGATTTGGCTTTTAGGGTAGACCGTAGTCTAATTACGTATTACCCGAAACGCCCTTTCTTCCCAGCAGATTGTTGCGCGCAGTTCGAGACGTGTGAGATGTTTGTTATGTTTTTAGAAGGTGTTGTAGTGGCTTTGTTTTGTGTGTGTAAACACCCATTTGCTTTTTATATCCGTTGATTACATATATAATCCCGGGATGTCTACACGGATAAATATATATATATATATATATATATATATATATATATATATATATATATATATATATATATATATATATATATATATACATATATATATATATATATATATATATATATATATATATATATATATATATACATATATATATATATATATATATATATATATATATATATACATACATATATATATATATATATATATATATATATATATATATATATATATATATATATTATATGACGTTTTATCACACCGTGATTTATATACAATCATGAAGCTACAAATGTTGTTTAATATCAAATTCACACTACTTCGGGAATATCCACGATGATAGAATAATCACTGAAGAGGAATTCCCCTTCAGTGATAATTCCCCATTGGGATACTCCCGAAGTAGCGTGAATTTGATATTAAACAACAT
Organism: Macrobrachium rosenbergii; assembly: GCF_040412425.1. Lineage (NCBI taxonomy): Eukaryota > Metazoa > Arthropoda > Malacostraca > Decapoda > Palaemonidae > Macrobrachium > Macrobrachium rosenbergii. The sequence goes on from NC_089776.1 coordinate 14,799,529, forward strand.
TTGTAGCTAACAATGATTATATATATATATATATATATATATATATATATATATATATATATATATATATATATGTATATATACATATACATATATGTATTTTTGTATAACTGAATCACGAAAATATGGAACGTAATGAATATATAAATAAAAACAAAATCCACAAAGGATGAAACAATGGAGTACTGCAAGGCCTTTTGACTTTTTGTCCTTTACTTAGCAGACACTTGCTAAGTAAAGGACAAAAAGTCGGAAGGCCTTGCGGCACTCCATTGTTTCCCTTTCCTTCGTGGATTTTGTCTTAATATATATATATATATATATATATATATATATATATATATATATATATATATATATATATATATATATATATATATATATATATATACACATAAGAAAAACAGAGTATTCTTTGAATAATTTCAAACCGGTGCTGTTGACGAAAAGCTGCGGAGACTGCTAAGAGCTCCAATGATCTCAATGACAGCAAAAGAAATTCGGAAAGATGGAACACCGAACGCTCAGTATAGACGATGAAGAACAGCAATGACTGATAAGAGGACGAGAGAAGAGGAGAGTTAAAAGATAATGAGAGGAGCAGACTGATACCTATTCACAGAGGCAAATTGATTTATGAAGAGCGCGCCCAAATCGTCTCTCCATCGTCTGGCTGAGGGATAGAACGATGGGATAGAACGATGCCATTCAGTTGTGAGCTGAAGACAGGGAGATTAGAGCCTTTTATCATATATAACCAGTTAATCCAATGAATTCAGGTTCATCCCCCATGGGCCTAAACACACGCTCACGAAGCACTTTCAAATTTTCTTTGCAGAAATGAAACGGAGTGTGAAAAATCGTCATAAAACGGCTGGAGTCTTCGGCGCCTTCTTCTTGGCGATACTGACGTTCTCCAGCGCTCCTTCTGCCGAGGCTGACAAGACTTCGTTCGTGGTCTACAACGGAGCCACCATTTCTACAGGCGACGTGACACAGCATTTAAATTACTTCACGGGAGATGCCTGTAAGGAACCGAATCACTGAAGGGTGACGTCGTGAAACCGGAACCTGAACAGTTCACCTGCGAAGATGCAATGCATGACTACCCTAAAGCAATACTACTTGTATTTAAAGTTAACTTAAATTTTTATTTATTATTTATTAATTTGTTAACTTACTTTTCTAATAATGCTCTTATTTTTTTTTATTTCCCATTACCTTCTGTTGCTTCTTTCAAATGAACACCATATTCTTTAGATGCTTGAATTTCAAGTTAGTGACCACTGTGGGTTTGTCCCATATGAATAGGGTTCATCTGAATAATCATAGAAATGACCAAGACTGACTTTCTTTTTGTAACTATTTTCTTCTGTCTCTTAAGACCCACAAGCGTCACTCAGTCCAAAAATAATATTGTATTCATATCAGAAATAAGATTTTGGACATTTATGAAATTATGAAGGTTATCAATTCAAGGCTTTATATCACCTGCAGGCTTACTAAAGATGGGGCCCCGTAGGGAAATAGTGCAGTCAGTCCACCTCACGTGGTGCACTGTATTCATCACTGAAGGGTGTTTGCAGCGCCCCTTCGGCCCCTAGTTCATTTCTAGCCTTTTACTTTACCTCCATTTCTTGAATCTTGCTGTCCAACATCTCCAACTATTACTTCTTAGTGCAGATGAAGGGTTTTCTCCCAGTGCCACCCTTAGCTCCTTGTACTTCATCCCCCTTTACTTTCTGGGCATATTTAACATGCTGTCCAACCTCTCTAACTCCCATTTTCACCGTCTTAAGCGCTGAATGGCCGAAAGCGGCCCAGGGCTTGGCTTGACAGCCTGAATTTCACAAAATTAAAAGATAGATAAGTACCCAAACTTTTATAAAACCAGGGATGAAGCAGCAGCGTCTCCATATGACCTCTGACCTATCATGTGTCAAAATATAATGTCGACTCTGTTGCAGGTTCGTGCAAGATGCGGTGCTTCGCTCAACCAGAGTGCAAAGCGGCAACTTTCCTTTCGATAAGTGGTTGGTACTACGCTCGTTTTTCTCGTTTTGCAATTTTTTCTTCAAACCACATAAAGATTTGCACATTTTCTCTGTCAGCGAGTTATTCTCCTGAGTAGATGAGTCCCGGGTGTGGATAACTTCCGCACCACAGGACGCTCCGCTCGTTTCAGTTCTGTAGATTGCTCCTCATCAACAGCACGTTAACCCCCCTTCCCCTTGAAGTTTAATTTTGCCTCACTTACGAAGAGTGAGTGTGTGTGTGTGTGTGTGTTGTGAGTGGGAAACTGGCACTAAACTTCTATTGCTCTTCTCATATAGGTTCGATTCCTGGCGTGGGAGGGGGTGGGGCATTGGATGTACATTGTTTTTACTTCATTCTCAGTTAAGGATTGAAGGTTTTTAGTAGAAAACTTTCACAAGATACAAAGCGACTGAGATGTTAAATTAAATGCATGAGAAATGCTAGCTGCATTATATACAAACACACATATACAGTATATATATGTATATATATATATATATATATATATATATATATATATATATATATATGTATATATATGTATATATATATATGTGTGTATATATATATATATATATAAATATATATATATATATATATGTGTGTGTGTGTGTGTATAAAACCATATGCCCATCCATTTGCATATGACTATCTCTTCACGTGTGTTATTATCTGCTTGTGTAAAAGAAACCAAATCCTCAAGTTTCACCATCTTAGCTAAAAGGCTTTCTTGTACAATTAAAAATATATCTTGCTAAAATTCCGCCCATATATCTTGCTAAAAATTCCGCCCAACGCTCATCCATTTCTACAGGAAACCAGACGTGTATGCTGAGTAACAGAACTGTGAGGTACTGGAACTTGCTAAGAAACGAGACAGCAATCACCATCCTCAAAGCAAGTAAGGGAGTGACTGGTTGTCCGTTCCCTAGTGCACCTGTATTTATAAGGGTCTGAATGAAGGTTATAAGTGAGGTGATAAATATAGACGATATAAGAACGTCGTCCGTAGAATGTACACTAAAGGGTTAGATGATGAGCTTTATAAGATTTTGTACTTTCTGCCATTTTTGTGTGCCTAAGACTTCTAGAATTTGATCCAAGAAATATTTCTAGCACTATAGTATAGATAATTCAGTTTTCATATGGTCAAGCAGCCACGAGAACCAATTTGACTTTTAACTGTAGGATTTGATTGTGGTGCATGAAAACAATATCAAAAACTTGAGTACATATTTTGGCTACTAAAACAAGTACAAGGAAAGAGACATATATATATATATATATATATATATATATATATATATATATATATATATATATATATATATATATATATATATATATATATATATATATATATATATATATATATATATATATGTATTATATATACATACACCCACGACTCATGCTAGGCTTCAATGAAAACGGGATGGTTCAGATTACAGCAGATTCTTTCATTTACAAAGCACAGTTATCAAGTACTAGCTTTCGAAGACGCACAGCCCTCTTCATCGGGTACCGATGCACTGAGGAGGATATCAGCTGCGCTCGGGTATATATGTGCTCCCTCCAGCATCTGTTGTTTTCCTTTTTCTAATCCGTGGGATGACCTGCCTGTTGGTCTTCAGCTCTCCATGACCTCTCTGGTGTTATGCTTAATCCTTCGTTGTTCGGGATTAACCCCTTTCTGTCCATCTTTTTATTTCTGGTGATGGAAATTCATTTCTCGGTATAATGTGGTTCGATTCCACAATAAGCTGTAGGTCCCGTTGCTAGGTAACCAGCTGGTTCTTAGCCACGTAAAATGAGTCTAATCCTTCGGGCCAGCCCTAGGAGAGCTGTTAAATCAGCTCAGTGGTCTGGTGAAACTAAGGTATACTTTTCATAGCAGCTGAAGAGGGCTTTATTCTTATTGTTGTATATGAAAACCGTTTTCTTTTCCAGATTATCTTGTGGTTATGATTCCAGCAGTGTTTGGCTTTTGCCAAATCGCATTTAATTTCTGGTCACCTTGTTCCGAATGCTGTTTTTATCATTCCCGACTAATCTAATACTTTTCAGTTTCTTGTTTAAATCCCTAATAATGTTATTGTTTGGAATGACGATCAGTGCTAAGCCTTCGATAAGCTAGCACTTGGTCAAGTGTGCTTTGTAAAATAAAGAATCTGGAATCTAAACCATCCCATCTCACTGAAGCCTAACATGAGTGGTAGGAATATTTACATACAGTGAAGTTGTGTAGCTATTTTTTTAATATATATATATATATATATATATATATATATATATATATATATATATATATATATATATATATATATATATATATCATATTATATTTTGTCATTGGATTCAACAAGTATCCGCAGAACGTACGTACATTAAACAGGTACACACACATATATATATTATATATGTGTGTACCTGTTTAATGTACGTACGTTCTGCAGATACTTGTTGAATCCAATGACGAAATAAATAATTGACCTATAATTCCCTTTGCTTATTTGAATTCAAAGGCAAAAAAAAAAAATAAATAAATAACACATAGGCCTACTCTTTAAGTTAATTTGTTTAAAAAGTCTGTTTATCCAGGTACCTTCTGCAACCAAACCAGTGGCTTCAAATACGTGAACGGGGTCGGTTGTGTCTTGATAACTGGTCCTGGTGCCACTTGGGACCAAGCAAGAGCCAAGTGCCACGCAGCAGACTCAGAACTCTTCAGTCCTTACCACTCGCCTGAACCTGTGTACCGCGAAATATGGAACGAGCTCAAGAGAATGCTCCCTGCTGCATCGGGTAAGGTTTCTTAAGAGATGAAGTGTGCTTGTCTCGGTTTTATACTCCTGTTCCAGTAGCACTTGATCATTTTGAAGGGTAGTGCCCTCAGTGCACCTCACGTGGTTGACTGTAGGAGTTACTGAAAGGGTGTTTGCAGCGTCCCCTCTGCCTGTAGCTGCATCCACGTTTAGGCCTAATACTTTTCCTCCATTCCAGCGTCCTTTCCTCAAGCATGCTGTCCAGTACCTCTGACTGTTACTCTATAGCTCAGTTGAGGAGTTTTCTCCCAGTCTGAACTTCAGAATCTTGCACTTCATCCCCTTTGTTTTCTGAATCTCTACGTCTTGCTGTCAAACCACTCCAACTCTTTCCTCCGTTTTCAGCGCTGGATTGCCGAAAGTGCCCCTCCTGTGCTTGGCTTGACCACGGTTCAAATAGTACTATCTGGACCGTGGGCTTGACAGTCTAAACTTCACGAGTCAATCAGTTTGCAAAGCGAAAATGGCAAGAATCACGCGGTCATACAAAATTAGATTCTCCTCTTTGCTTTGCAGAAACAGGCTTCAGACTGTGGTTTGGGAGGAGAGGCAACAACTGGCTGAGAGACACCTGGTGGATTGGAAATTCCACCACCCTGCCTTGCACAAACCTGCAGTTCAACATGACTCTGGCGGACTACCCTTGCAGCCAAGCCCTTTGGTACATGTGTCAGCAAATGTTTACTTGAAATGCTCCATCAAGACAGGGTTCAATAGATGTACACGTGTAGCATGGGATATACAAGCATCAATTTTATGTTTCACTAATTATCTACCAAGAGACTATGTCATTATCACTGATGAAAACATTTTATATTTAGGCTCACTTAACCTCAATTTGCACTAGCCATCTTAGATATGTCTATGTAGATAGAAATAAAAACTTGACTGCGTAAATGTTTACTGTTCCAAATGATGATTGCACGACTTTCAGGACCAAGTCTATTCCAAGACTTCTGTACAGTTGAAGGACTTGCCTCGTTATATCATATATCAATTCTATATACCTTAGATCACACACACTACTCTTAATGGAAACCACATTTCTGTCGATTAACAGATTCAATAGGTTGGAGAGGACAGACAGACAGACAGATAGAGACAGACCAAGCAGAGGGTATCTGGACAGAGGCTTTAACAAGAGGTTGACACTAAAATTCAATTTCTGTCACTCAAGAAGGAAGGAAGTGGCATGCTTGGTTTCTGAGTTTTAATTGTTTTGAATTATAACTATCGTTTTCAATAAACTGACAAGTAATAAAATTTATGCAATGATCTAAGTTTTTTCTATCTTTTCTGGTCTCTGGTGGTTTCAGAATACACTGGAGAAAATGTTCAATGTTATTTTTGTTGTTGACAGTCATTCTGCTGTGGAGGTCTCATGAAGCATATCTAAGAAGTTTGGTATATACAACTATATATATATATATATATATATATATATATATATATATATATATAAATATTATATGATATATATAGACACATATATAATATACATATATATATATACATACATATATATATATATATATATATATATATATATATATATATATATATATATATATATATATATATATATATACCACACACTCAATAGTAATAGGTTTTCATATGAATATATCAAATGTTAACAAGAAAAATAAAATAAAAGAAGAATTACAAAGTAAATGAATGAAATAGAGTGGAACATCTTTGCACGCGTAATTAATAAAAAATAAAAAAAAATAAAAAGAGACACTAAATGTTTATCTTTAGAGCACTTTACAGCTATGAGAATGACCACTTTATGGCAACATTTCCATGTTATATCCACAATAAAGTCCTATTTTTATGTATAATTAGATATGTCATTGCTCCTCAAAAATCGCATCAAGTGAGATGTTTAATACTGCAGGTAGTTTCAGTTTTCTAAGCAGTCAAGACTCAGCTTATAACCTAAGAATGCTTTTTGATTAAACTTACCACGAATTAAAACCTCTTTCTAAATAGTTTTTTGTTTGTGAAACGTCTCCTTATGTTAACGTCGAGTGGAATCGTGGAAGCTAAAATATTTTACATATATTAAATAATGGTGATAATTTTGTTCTCAACTTGTATAGCTACAGCCCATGAATTAAGTTCTTTGCGTTACTTGTTTCATAAGAATTTTTTTTCAAGGGTAGTTGATACAGAAATTGTCCAAGGAAAACTTTTTTTTCAAAATTATTAAAACATGAAGATTATTATTGCAAAATATGCCTCGGTGGCTTCATATATCTTCACCTTTTGACACAAAAGAGAGGGAACATAAACAAATACCTAAAAAGACCATATTGCTTTAGTTGTGCGTATTTATGACGTCCTATGCTGACAATATCTACCTTTGAAAATATTTGGTGATTTAAAAGAAAGCTCAAAGTACACTGTGAAGTTTATGCATCCAAGTCACTAATCTTCTGTTATGCTTGCTTAAAGTTAATGTGACAGATAAACACGTGTTTCTTGGCGCCTGTCCTAATTCTATTGAATTCAAATTATATTTCCAGGTGGACAGCATCCAATGAAGCCAAAGGATGTTAGGAAGCACAGCAAAAAAAAGAATTTAAAAGATTATCTTTAGGTGAATCCTGAATGTACCTGGAATTACCAGCGACATCAAATAGTCACGCATTACCTTCACAATTGGAACTTTCTGGCCACTATGAAAACATGACCGAAAATTGGTTTAATGAGTATAAAAAATGATCAATAACCTTCCATGATATTTAGTGTCTGGTTATAGGTCATAAAGAACAGTTTAGATTCTAGATCTTGTTGGCATATATAATGCAAAAGATTTCTATTTGAAGGCCACTTCGCAAAGCTGTTTACAGCTGCCATTAAATGGTTGTTCCCGACCGCAAGACATCTGTTGCATGTCATCATGTAACCTTTCCTCGTAAAGGAATTTGGCAGCTAAAGATTGAAGAACAATCTTGTTCACTAGTTCCAGTTCTCGAGAATGTTTTAACTGAGGAAAAAAAAACCGTGAATTAATTTTGACCGACGACTCATTCATGGTTTTATTCTTCAGAATGAATAAACGCCATACTGAGGTTGGAGTTTGAACAGGAAAACGCAAGCGTCCTTTCCTGGTGGTACCGTTTCTTTGCCCGAGAGGAGGAAATGTGCCTTTCACGACAAGAATAGGAAAAACGAAAGATAGAATGAAAGGGGATATCTTTGTATGTATGCATCTCTCTCTCTCTTTTTAAATATACATACATACATACTTACATACATGTAGACAGATATATAGATAGACAGATAGATAGACAGAGAGATAGATCGACAGATAGACAGATAGATCGATAGATAGACAGACAGACAGACAGACAGACAGACAGACAGATAGATAGATAGATAGATAGACAGACAGATAGACAGATAGATAGATCGATAGACAGATAGATAGACAGTTAGATAGATATATAGTTAGACAGATACTGTAGATAGACAGTTAGACAGACAGATAGATCGACAGATAGACAGTTAGACAGATAGATAGACAGATAGATAGATAGATAGATAGATAGATAGATAGATAGATAGATAGACATCATGTAGCTCATGGATATCACGAAGCACTGAACGTTCATCTAAAATTGTCAACCATATTGAAATAGTCCTCCTGCAATTTTATTTACCCCTAACCCCCCCCCCTCCGTTTATACAATACAAACTTCCAACGCCTTCAACAGCGTCCCTACACCATCTTTATTTGCATCACAACTTTTTCAATCTAAATTTCTGTCGCGATACAAACTTTTTTTTTTTAAAGAGATCAGTCGAAAGATTGCCAGCAGGAAGTTTGAGTGTACTTTGAGTTACTACATTTGCCTGGGAGTATTAGCTAGCTGTCTGTCAGTCCCGTAGACTCGTCCCTCAGCACAAAGACAAAATAATGAAAGTCATTTGTAATTTACGTGTCTGAAAATACCGTCTCCTCGTCAAATTGACCATCTACATACGTGCATAACTTCGTTTAGGAATAATTTTCACAAAAGACACCCCGGTGTCATGCGGAATATTTATGAAGATTTTCAATTAGCTTTAAGGCTTTCCTCTTTTATGACAGTTTTAAAGGGTTAGCCTCCTATTTTTAATGTGTTTTTAATCACTGAACAGTTTTGCATTGGGCACTGAAATAACGGCTACTTGCTAAACTATTTTATCGAATTATTACACAAGCTACAGACACTTCTTGAATTGCAAATTGTATAGAGATATAAATACGCGGTAGTAGTTACTTTAAATTAGGTATTGTAAAATCTTTTCAACTGTTAATCAAGGACACAAGAACTGTATCAACAACAGGACACAAGATAAATAATCCTTCATATAATTTTGGTTTACTGAAACTTTTACCAATTCTGCTCAGGCCTCATTCGTCTGTTTCATTTAATAATTTTGGTTTATCTAAACTTTTTTGTCAATTCTGCAAAGGACTAATATGTTTGTTTCATTTAACAATTTTGGTTTGTTGAAACTTTTGATCAATTTTTCAAAGAACTAATACATCCGTTTCATTTATTAATTTTGTTTAACTGAAACTTTTCACCAGTTCTGCAAGGACTCATTTATCTGTTTCATTTAATTTTGGTTTAACCGAAACTTTCTAATAGTTCTACAAAGGACTCTCATTCTATATATATAAAATACTTGATTTTGTACAAATTTTCACTCCCTCTGACCTTACTCGTCGTCACCAAAATCTGAAATACATTTCGTGGAAAAAATCCCCCCCTCTCTTTTTTGAAGGGAAAAGGAAAATACTATTGCCGAGAGTTATATCGATGTTTAGCAAAGCGTCAAATCGCATTACGGATCCGGGATCGGATTTAGAGCCTAAATACGATTCAACACCTTCCTCTCTTATACCTCCCGGTTTCCACCATCTTTCACGCGAGGTCTCGATCACCTGGAATTCTATAAATGAGAGTTTTACCTGAGAATACGAAGGGGGGGTTAAGAACCTCATTCTAAAACGACAGGAAATAGGAAATATTTATTGCAGTCTTGCGGGTGTGAGTCATTCGCGAGGTAATATCGGGGTTGAATTTGATTGCAAATATTTGTTTTAAATGTTGGAATGCTGATGTTATTGAGAGGACGGTTTTTGGAAGACTTTGGGTTTCTATTATAAATAAAAGGAACTAAGGACATATTTTGCAGGAGCTACGATACTGACCAGAAAACACTGAACGGCAATTACAAAATATAAGAAGCACCTTATTTTTAAAATGTACATGGGCCCTCCAGAGATGAAATTATCCCTGCGGAAGGCTGTACATAAAACCAAACAAAATGACGAACTAGTGAAACATTCTGAAAATATCTTTGGATATAATGAAAAACTCACGCATGAATCATTAAAACGTTTTATAAAGTAATAGATTAGAGGGTTTAAGATATCAATACCCACACATATGGGTAAAAATGGCTGATGCTAAAATTGACATCGAAATGTTTTTCATATATTGATTGAAAAATTCACAACTACCTGAAATATCCCACAAGAGACAGACAAATTTTTCAAAGGTACCTAACCGCATTTTGGTTCAAAATAAGCTCAAAAGTGCATAATTCTTTAGTGCACAATTTGTAGCAAAAAAAATAAATAAAAAAAAGTGCCTTGAACTTATTAGTAACCTCGACTACCAAGCAAGGTGACCCAGGTACGAATATTGGTCGAGCAATGAATGATAGATAACCGAGCTTCATTAAGAGCTAAATATGCTTCTGTTGACTCGGGTAGTGAGGTACGTACATGGCAGTCTGTTGTTGTTATGGTACGTGTGTATGTGTATGTATATATGTATGTGTATCTATACATGTACTTATATATGTACATATATATATATATATATATATATATATATATATATATATATATATATATATATATATATATATATATATCTATTTTATAATCTATTTTATAAATATATATATCTTATATATAAAAGTTAATGTTTGTATGTTTGTATGTTATTTGTGCGC
>NC_089776.1:14815417-14837917 GCF_040412425.1 Macrobrachium rosenbergii
TCAAATGTCTATTTTTCTATATGACGACTCAAAGATTCAAAATCTTGAGTGAAATTTTAACACGAATTTAACATGCTAACTAAATAACCTAAATCTACCAAAATACTTTTACTTATGTGGAGCACTTTGTGGAAGCGTAGCTTTCAAATACGCGCATGCGCATGGTTTAAATGAGTTTCCCATTCCCTGGTGGCAATGAATAAATCTTAATAATTTGCAGAGAAAATAGGTAATATAATATAATATAACATGTTTATATATACAGTATATATTATATATTCATATATGCATATATATAAAATATATATACATATACATATACAGTACATATATATTTGTAAAAGATGTAGAGTATATATATACATATACATATGTATACATACATACATACATATATACATGAAATTTTTATCACACCGTTATTTATATACAATCATGAAGCTACAAATGTCGCTTAATATCGAATTCACGCTACCTCGGGATATCTCCGTTGGAGAATTGTCGCCGAAGGGGAATTTATATAAGTGATAAATGAATTGGAATCGTCGGGACACGAACCCGTGACACGAAAACCTATTCAGCGACTCCAGTGGACGTTAACCATTGAGCCATCAAGAGAGGTATAAGTCATATGCCGAGATGTTGTACTGCTTTTACCCGTCGTGAGCGGGGAAATGTACTAGCCTCGGCAATGACCCACCTCCGCCATGACAGTTCATTGGTACGTTTGGAACACGCAGCTCTTATTATGAAATTTTTATCACACCGTGATTTATATACAATCATGAAGCTACAAATGTCGCTTAATATCGAATTCATGCTACCTTGGGATATCTCTGTTGGAGAATTGTCGCCGAAGGGGAATTTATATAAGTGATAAATGAACTGGAATCGTCGGGACACGAACCCATGACACGAAAACCTATTCAGCAACTCCAGTGGACGTTAACCATTGAGCCATCAAGAGAGGTATAAGTCTCTTGCCGAGATGTTGTACTGCTTTTTACCCGTCGTGAGCGGGGAAATTCAGCGAATGACCCACCAGCCATGGATTGGTACGTTTAACCATTGAGCCATCAAGAGAAATGGTAATATCGAATTCTCTTGCCGAGATGTTGTACTGCTTTTACCCGTCGTGATGGCTCAATGGTTAACGTCCACTGGAGTCGCCATGAATTCAGGTTTTCTTATTATGAAATTTTGATCACACCGTGATCACGGGTTCGTGTCCCGAATGTCGATTCGAATTCATTTATCACCGAAGGGAATTATATAAATAAATGAATTGGAATTGTCTTGACACGAAAACTATTCAGACTCAACGTTAACCATTGAGCCATCACGACGGAAAACAACGAGACTATCCTCTTGATAGCTCAATGGTTAACGTGAATCACTGAATGATTTTCGTGTCACGGGTTCGTGTCCCGGCGATTCATTTTATCACTTATATAAATTACAATTCTCCAACGGAGATATCCTGACATATATATTAAGCATTTTAGTAAATTGATGTAGAGTATATATAAACGTACAATAACTATGGCGGATATATACAATCATGGCAAGAGACTTATACAAATGTTAACGTCCACTTTAATAGGTTTTCCGGGTTCGTGTCCCGACGATTCCACATTTATCACTTATATAAATTCCTTCGGCGACAATTCTCCAACGGAGATATCCTGAGGTAGCGTGAATATATATTCATGATTACATATATACATATATACATTTGTAAAAGATGTAGAGTATATATATACATATACATATATACAATCATGAAGCTAAAAATGTCATTTAATAGCCAATTCACGCTGCTTCGGGAATATACATATATACTATATATTCATATATACATATATACATATATATACATATACACACACATATATATATATTATATATAAATGGTACTTGCTAAGGCCATTTAGAACATTTATTTAAGTTTTCGAGGTATATAACCACATCTTCCCGGTTATTCTCGACAAAACAGAGAAATCATTGAAAATGCAATAAAATTATCTCACTCAAGCTTAAATACATAGGCAACAACAAATGAAAAGATACAAAAACTGAGAAATCAAATGGTATCGAAGATTTAACAACAAAAAGCTAATAACACAATATGAATACACAATACAAACTACAAATAACGCAAATACACGTACAAAAATATAAAAGTAAAATAAATAAATTCTAAAACTTGCATTTCTGCATTTTACAAAATTCTGAAAAAAGTTACAAATTGCCTACAAATAGTTTTCCCCAAATTATAATCCAGTTTGTTTTTTACTAACCTTTTTGCACTGTTAGGTAACTCCTGTCAGAGACGCTTATACTCGTTTTGTAGACCTCAGTATTTGTGTCGTAATTTCATCCCTTTTCTTTCAGACAAACTATCGAATATACATTTTTTATCACTTTGTCGAGTTATCTGCAATCGACGGTGATTTTGTCAACTTCCTGTTTCATCTGCAGTCGAATGATTTTGTCACACCTCCCGTTCCATCTGCAGTCGACGGTGATTTTGTCATTGACTTCCTGTTTCATCTGCAGTCGACGGTGATTTTGTCATTGACTTCCTGTTTCATCTGCAGTCGACGGTGATTTTGTCATTGACCTCCCGTTCCATCTGCAGTCGACGGTGATTTTGTCATTGACTTCCTGTTTCATCTGCAATCGACGGTGATTTTGTCATTGACTTCCTGCAATCGACGGTGATTTTGTCATTGACTTCCTGATTTCATCTGCAATCGACGGTGATTTTGTCATTGACTTCCTGTTTCATTCATCTGCAGTCGACGGTGATTTTGTCATTGACCTCCCGTTCCATCTGTCGACGGTGATTTTGTCATTGACTTCCCATCTGCAATCGACGGTGATTTTGTCATTCCATCTGGTCGACGGTGATTTTGTCCCTCCCCCCATCTGCAGTCGAAAGGGGGTCACCTCCCGTTCCATCTGCAGTCGACGGTGATTTTGTCATTGACCTCCCGTTCCATCTGCAGTCGATGATTTTGTCTGCATTGACCTCCCGTTCCATCTCAGTCGACGGTGATTTTGTCAGACCTCCCGTTCCATCTGCAGTCGACGGTGATTTTGTCATTGACCTCCCGTTCCATCTGCAGTCGACGGTGATTTTGTCATTGACCTTTTCCATCTGAAACGGTGATTTTGTCATTGACCTCCGTTCCATCTGCAGTCGACGGTGATTTTGTCATTGACCTCCCGTTCCATCTGCAGTCGACGGTGATTTTGTCATTGACCTCCCGTTCCATCTGCAGTCGACGGTGATTTTGTCATTGACCTCCCGTTCCATCTGCAGTCGACGGTGATTTTGTCATTGACCTGAGTCGACGGTGATTTTGTCATTGACCTCCCGTTCCATCTGCAGTCGACGGTGATTTTGTCATTGACCTCCCGTTCCATCTGCAGTCGAACATCCGGTCGAAAAAATCGACGGTGATTTTCTGCAATCGACGGTGATTGTCACAAAACGACCTCCCACCGTACATCCTGGTTGGTGCCCCCCCTCCCCCCAAAGAAAGGGGGACTACTTGTTTACTTTTTCGCAGTATGGTCTGCGATACATGGGACCAGTTCCTCTCTCTCGCTGTATCAGGCACGGAATTTTGAAACGCAGGAATCTCTCTGTTACGAACTAAGTTCAAATAATCAATTCTGTCTCGTTGCTCAAACAGAACATCCGGTCGAAAAAGTTTTTAAGCCCAAAACGACCCTTTTCAAGAAGCACACTTTAGCCTTGTTTACTAAGAACTGTCTCGGTGAAACAGACTCTGGCTTCAATCCTTATTTACTAAGAAGAACTGAATAACTTGTAAAATTACAACTAGCAATTACATGATTTTCTTCCTTTAGACGGTACGTAACCAGTCAATAGCCAGTTTACTTTATATTTGCTAGTTTTAGTTTCCATTTTCTTATCAGCTGTTTATATACAAGTGGAAATTTGTTTGAAGTCTTGAAAACAAACGATATTTTATATTCTTCAATACTGACCATGAGTTAAGAGGGGTGATTAATGAGTTTGTTTACAAGTCCCTGTATACTTTGTAATATTATGATTTATACCATAATCAAAATATTTCAAAATATGCATAATTGATGTATATTTAATAAGTGCTTCCTTATTTCCTTGACTCTGGGATAACTAAGAATAGAATTTCCACGGCGGTGAGATTGGTTCTAGGTTTACTGCTCTGTCCCAAAACACTATGTTCTTTCCTAACCTATTATGGCCGCATTGTGTTTCGTTGACTAAGCAAACACTTCTCTCATATCAGAAAACTAAACAAGAGAGAGAGAGAGAGAGAGAGAGAGAGAGAGAGAGAGAGAGAGAGAGAGAGAGATAAACACTGAAAAGGCAAAGCAAGTAATGAATTAAGTAAAGAGAGAGAGAGAGAGAGAGATAACCACTGAAAAGGCAAAGATAACTAATGGCATTAAGTAAAGAATTAAGAGAGAGAGAGAGAGAGAGAGAGAGAGAGAGAGAGAGAGAGAGAGAGAGAGAGAAAAACTGAAAAAACAAAATAAGTAATAAATTGAGATTAAGTAAAAGAGAGAGAGAGAGAGAGAGAGAGAGAGAGAGAGAGAGAGAGAGAGAGAGAGAGAGAGAGAGAATTATCGACAAGAAATAGGCAAGTGAAAAAGTAATGAATTGAGATTAAGGAAAAAAACAAAGAGAGAGAGAGAGAGAGAGAGAGAGATCGAGAGAGAGAGAGAGAGAGAATTATCGACAACAAATAGGCAAGTCAAAAAAATAATGAATTGCGATTAAGGAAAAAATAAACAGAGAGAGAGAGAGAGAGAGAGAGAGAGAGAGAGAGAGAGAGAGAGAGAGAGAGAGAGAAAGTGTTATTGACAAAAAACAGGAAAGTCAAAACAAGTAATGAATTGCGATTAAGGAAAAAATAAATTGAGAGAGAGAGAGAGAGAGAGTATGTGTGTTCGAATGGGCTAAATTAACAAAAAATGTACAGCTTCCTAATGAAGTATCTCTTATGAGCTTTGTCTCGAGAAAAAGAATGGAAATTTTTTCCACTCGTCCGGGTGAGTGAAGTGACTCTCCCCAGCCCATAGAAGAAAGAGGCTTAGGGAAGGGAGGGAGGAAAGAGGAAACCTCTCTCTTCTTTTTCCTCAGCATTGGCGGAGAGGAAGGCCGGAGAGGAAGGCCGAATTCATTAAGAAGGCCTAATCCGAGGCAATATATGGCTCGACTTATTTCCTGACAGAGGAGATGGATCTCTAATGAACCTGTCTATTCACCTCTCTGTATATCTATCTATTTTTGTATCAATCTGTCTATCTGTCCTTGTGCTTATTTACCCTCACTTACGTCACACTACAACGAACTCCTCGCGGAGAAAGCATTAGGTCGTAAATGACCATCTCATAGATATGGTTTTTCATGGGATGTTGTTATAAGATGATGTAATCACACGCTTATTACAAACATTAATATATAATTCTTATATATCATGATTTTACAAAATCCTGGTCATACTAGTGACCTAAGAATAAGGGTCTGGGATGTCCAGAGGTGTACCTGCTGAAATCATCAGCCACTGCCTGGTTTCCCCTGTTGATTTTTCGTTTTCTGTAAAAGAAAACTATTTTTCCGGCTTTGTCTGTTCGTCCGCACTTTTTCTGTCTCCACTTTTTTGTCCGCCGTCATATTTTTAAAACTACTGAGGCTGGATGGCTGCAAATTGGTATGTTGATCATCCACCTTCCAGTCATCAAACATACCAAATTGCAGCTCTCTAGCCTCAGTAGTTTTTATTTTATTTAAGGTTAAACTTAGCCATAATCGTGGCTCTGGCAACGATATAGGATAGGCCACCACCGGGCAGTGGTTAAAGTTTCATGGGCCGCAGTATACCGATACCACCGAAAGAAAGATCTATTTTCGGTGGCCTTGACTATACACCGTAGCGGCTGTACAGAAAACTCGATTGCGCCGGGGAAACGTCGACGCATTTTTTACTTGCTTATGAGGTCGGTCTCCACGATATCGATGGAGTAGTAATGGCCTCTTTAATCTGCTGCTCGTGAGGGAACTTTCACCTTGAAAAATCATAACTGTCGTGAATACTGACTTTTTTGTAAGTATATGTGACAACAGTTCTTCATCTCCATTGATATCAGTACTGATAAAACTTCATTATACTTAAGATATCTTTCAAAATATTTTCTTAAGTTGGGATATCTCCAATGACAATCATCCGCACGTGGGCTGGCTGGTATAGCAAAATATGTTTATTTTATAATTAATCTCGAATTGTGCGTTTTTCCGACTTGAGTAATGAGGTGAAATTCACGAGATTCTCCCAGATGCATCCTGCGAATTCCTCGTATAATTAGTCAGGCTCTGATAACAGGCTTTGGTTCACTCCTTGAGTTCACTTCTTGATTTTACTCCTTGAGTTCACTTCTTGATTTTACTCCTTGAGTTCACTTCTTGAATTTACTCCTTGAGTTCTTGAGTTCACACCTTGAGTTCACTTCTTGAGTTCACTTCTTGAGTTCACTTCTTGAATTTACTCCTTGAGTTCACTTATTGAATTCACTTCTTGCGTTCACTTCTTGAATTTACTCCTTGAGTTCACTTCTTGAATTTACTGCTTGAGTTCACTTCTTGAATTCACTCCTTGAGTTCACTTCTTGAATTCACTCCTTGAGTTCACTTCTTGAATTCACTCCTTGAGTTCACTTCTTGCATTCACTTCTTGAATTCATCCCTTGAGTTAACTCCTTGAGTTCACTTCTTGCATTCACTTCTTGAATTCATCCCTTGAGTTCACTCCTTAAGTTCACTTTTTGAATTCACTTCCTTTTCCCACAGGAAGAGTATCACGGTAAGAGCCCGGATAATTTGGTGATCACAATTAGATGACGATTCGTTTATGATTTCAGTGGAATGGTTTTAATGAGGCCTGAGTCTTCATAACTAAGAGGAAGTAGGTCAGCTGGGTTTGTGGAAATTTTATTCTATGAAAATTAAGCCCAATTTTTTTATATATAATTTTATCATTTCCAGGCATTGAAGCCTGATCTCCACCTCGTTTTGACAGATAACGAATATTTTCTCAGTTTTTGAAATAATCTCAGCAGTAGAATTCATTAGATATAGTTCCTTTGAGCCACCCTCGAGCTAGACTATACGGGGATGAATTCCGAGATATTCAGTTCTTTACCAGGAGGAAACAGAATGGTTTCGGCTGCAGAACTCTGAAAGTGGCTGAGGGCCTTTCAGAAATAGAGGAAGAGTCCCCTGCTTGATGAAGGATTACCTATCTTGTGGGCTGTAGTTAGATACAGTGTTCGTCTTTTTGATTAACAGTTAAAAAGATTTTATTATACCTAATTCGAAGTCACTTTCGTGCATTTATATATAACTTTCAACGAGTAGCAATTCAAGTATTTTCTGTAGCTTGTGTAATAAATAATTCGATAAAATAGTTTAGCATATAACCGTTATTTCATCGCTCAACGTAGAGCTGTTCGGTGATTAAAAACACATTAAAAACAGGAAGCCAACCTTTAAAAATGCCATGGAACGGAAATCCCTTAAGTTAATTGAAAACCTTCATAAATATTCCGCATAAAACCGGGTGTGTTTTGTGAAAATTATTCCCAAACGAAGTTATGCAATTATGTAGATGCTAAATGTGACGAGGAGACTGTATTTTCGGATACATAAATATTAAATTACTTTATTTTTTCTTACGTGTCAAGGGACAAGTATACACGACTGCCAGGCAGCTAAAACTCCCGAGCAAACGTAACAACTCAAAGTACAAAAAACTTCCTGATGGCAATCTTTCAATTGGTCTCTTTAAAAAAAGTTTAGATCGCGACGGAAATTTAAATTGGAAAAGTTGTGACGCAAATATAGAGGGTGTAGGGACGCTGTTGTAGGCGTTGGTAGGCGTTGGAAGTGTCTATTGTTTGGGGAGGAAGGGGAACATCAAATTGAAGAAGGACTATCTCAGTACGGTTGACAATTGTCAACGTGTGTCCAGTGGTTTGCGACACCCATGATTCCCATAATATGCGTATCTATTTATCTATCTATCTATCTATCTATCTATCTATCTATATCTATCTATCTATATATATATATATATATATATATATATATATATATATATATATATATATATATATATATATATATATATATATATATATATATATATATATATATATATATATATATATATATATATATATACATATATACACCGGAGCTGAGGCTCAGAAGTATACATCACGAAGGAAGCAGTAGGGAGAGGCATCCTCATCATCCACAGTTTATTTCCAACGCCGACGTTTCGCGACCAGTTCCAAGTCGCATTTTCAAGGCTATGAAATATAATATAATTTCCGAACATCAATAGCAAATTAATGCAATGGAAACAGCTCTTTATGTAGTAAAAATGTTTAAAGCAAAACACCTCATTCCAAGACAAGTCAATAATAAGTAAAAGGAGTTCACTAAAATCTTAAAACAACCTACCTATGTGAAAGAAAGAGCAAGACTAACATTGAATAAATAAAAACAGAGTGAGGAAAACCAGTTGCCCAAACTAGGCTATAAACAGTTTCACTGAGGACGATTGAGTACTTAACGACGGTACAGTCTTCTTGATAATTATGGATTCTAGGATGGTTAAGTCGTTGTTGTTCTGCACTTGGCCTAAGATGGAAAAATCCTTGCTGTCAATATAAGTTTTACATAATTTTGAATGATTTCGTATATTTGAAACGTCGGCATTTGAAATAAACTGTAGATGATGAGAATGCCTTTCCCTACTGCTTCCTTCGTGATGTACATATGTATATATATATATATATATATATATATATATATATATATATATATATATATATATATATATATATATATATATATATATATATATATATATATATATATATCTATTTCTATCTCTCGTTCTTCCTGTTTTTATCAATATCTATCTATCTATATATCTATCTATCTGTGTATATATGTGTGTGTGTGAGAGAGAGAGAGAGAGAGAGAGAGAGAGAGAGAGAGAGAGATACAAATATGGATATATATGCTCTCACTCTCTATCTCTCGTTCTTTCCGTTTTTACGAAGAAAAGCACATTTTTGGGGGGTGAAGAAATAGTACCTTCCAAAAACCCCCCATTGCGTTTTTCTTTTCAGCTCCAATCCTCATTATGACGTTTCATTCATTCTGAATAAGACCGTGAATGAATCGTCAGTCAAAATAAATTCACGGGTTTTTCATCCCCTGATTAAAATGTTCTCGAGAACCGGAACTGCGACCGACAATGTTCTTCAAACTTTAGCTTCCAAATTTTACATAGAAACAAACATGTTCCTTTCAAATAAAATCTGTGTTTTAGTTTTACGAGAAAAGGTAATATGATCGTGTACAACAGATGTCTTGGGGTGGGGAACAACCATTTAATGGCAATTGTAAACAGCTTTGCCAAATGACCCTCAAAAAAAAAATTTTTTCTTCTACATATACCAACAATAACTAGAATCTAATCTGTTCTTTATGGCTTATATTTTCAGGCGCTTAATATTATGGAGAATTATTGATATTTTATGATAGTTTTTAAAGCAATTTTCGTAATATCTCTTAATGCACAGAAAGTTTCATGGTGAAGGTAATGGGTGAATATTTTAGGTGGCCTATAATTACAGGCACATTGAAGATTCGACCAGAAATATTAATACAAATACAATACTTAAAGATAGAATTGGTCTATCTGTGTCTCTCTTCATTGAATGCAGTTTGATTGGCAATATAATTGAATTCGATAGCACTGGAAGGACACGTACCAACCAGCTTTTTTGTGTTCATCTGTCACATTAACTTTATGCAAGCCTAAACCAAATTAATTAGTGGCTTGGTTACATAAGATTACGGACTGTGCGTTAAGATTTTCTCCAAATCACAAAACGGTTGAACAATGGATCAAGTCCTCTGTATTCCTAAGACAAGTATGCATTAGGACAAGGGGCTGTGTCACCTTGAAGAGGTGCGTGGCTGAAACCTACAAAAAAATATATATATACACACATACATACATACACACACATATATATACACATATAGTATACATTTAAATATATATAAATATAGATGTATATATATGTATAATATATATACTGTATATATATGGTGTGTGTGTGTATGTATTTACATACATACATGGATTACGTTCTCATCATTACCCACAAGCACCTTCTCATTGTATAAACCTCAGCACACAATGCCAGTTCATTTCCCGTAATACGTTTACATTTACAAGAGCCCGATAACCGCAATTTCCATTAACACTTAAAACCCATCCGAAGCAGTTAAGCTTCTCTGATTGTATATGTAGATGAAATGGAAGAAAAACTATGTCTAGAAGTGTTCTATGATATTCACTCTCGAATCTTGTTTTCTACAGAGTGACCAATGGATTACGTTTCTCATCTTGATACCTAGTTTTTTCAAGCACCTAACTCTCATTAACTTTATTAACATATCTTTCTGCAAAATATAGAAAAAACAATGCCAGTTCATTTCCCGTTGCAAAGTAATTGATTGGAAATGCATTTACAAAGAGCCCTTATAACAGCAAATTCCATTAATACTGACTAAAACCTAATCTTGACATAGGTTTTAAAGATTAGTTTTCCTTTAGTTATTAGTATTCAGAATATGAAACCTATTCATATGGAACATGCCCATAGGAGCCACTGACTTGAAATGGAAGAAAAAATCTTCATTTAGAAAAGAAGAAATCAATTAGATTAATAAACGGGTGGAATAAAATGCAAGTGAATTGTTAACCAGAAATAAGATACAGCCACTTTTTGAGATTTTAGACTTTCCAACTCTCCATTTAGAAATACAGAAATGTAACAACCTATAAAAAAGATTGCATAAATATAATTCTTGACTAAAAAAACGCCTTCAGTTACATTTTAGTTTTTTGTAAAGAAAACTTGATTTAACTCCAGTCCGCACATTCTGTTCGCCCTCATTAACATATCTTTTCAAATTTGTAAAATATAATCAAAAACACGTCTGATTTAAGGTTAAAGTTAGCCATAAACGGATCTGGCATATGACAGGCCACCACCGGGCCGTGATTAAAGTTTCGTCGGACGCGGCTCATTCAGCATTATACCGAGACCACCGAAAGATAGATGGATTTTCGGTGGCCTTGATTAGACGCTGCACAGAAAACTCGATTGCGCCGAAGAAACTCCGGCGCATTTTTCACTTGTTTATGAGCTTGTTTACACATCAAAAGAGATTACCACTTACCTCCCGTGAACGCCATTAGATGTAAACCGTGTTGGGCGATATTGCAACACAATATAATGCTTATAATTATTACCTTTTGTGTCACGATTGGTGGGATTGTTGTCATTTTCCCTGCTTCCGCATTCGGTCCTATGCTGTCGATGTTTTGTTTCACTTTATTCTCTGCGAGAATCCACAAAAAAGAGACAAAATCAACTTTAATGAATAAATGAATACATTATAATTATCAACGTAGGTTTTTAGATCAATCACCGAGTTTCAACATAAAACAAGAGAGAATTTGTACAGCGGTTCCAATATTTTTCAGATTATATTTATTAAATTAAGGGCTTTAAATAAAGTTATAAGTAAAAATATATTCAAATGCACTTCATTAAAAGCATTTAGAGTTCTGTGTAATGAGAGAGAGAGAGAGAGAGAGAGAGAGAGAGAGAGAGAGAGAGAGAGAGAGAGAGATTATAATCAAGAAATAGGAAATTAAAAAAGGGGTAATGAATTGAAATTAGGGAGAGAGAGAGAGAGAGAGAGAGAGAGAGAGAGAGAGAGAGAGAGAGAGAGAGAGAGAGAGAGAGGATTATAGAAAAAAAGGATATTAAAAAGAAGTAATGAATTGAAATTAGAAGAGAGAGAGAGAGAGAGAGAGAGAGAGAGAGAGAGAGAGAGAGAGAGAGAGAGGATTATAGGAAAAAAAAGGATATTAAAAAGAAGTAATGAATTGAAATTAGAGGAAGAGAGAGAGAGAGAGAGAGAGAGAGAGAGAGAGAGAGAGAGAGAGAGAGAGAGAGAGAGAGAGTATAGGCAAAAAATTGGAAATTAAAAAAGGAGTAATGAATTGAAATTAGAGAAGAGAGAGAGAGTGAGAGAGAGTGGAGAACTGGGTATCCTGGGATGCTCTTAGCCTGCAATTTCCAGGAAATATTTAATGTTTGCCTTTTTTTGCGGATGAATTAGTATAGAACATACACATCAAAAAACCAAATATTTATTTCCATGCATAGGTTGTAATTCTTGTTTACCTAATTCAGAACTCCACTTGTTCCCTTCTTTTTTAAAGCGACTACGTTGAGATTTAACTCTGAATCGAACACTTTTATATTGGAGAATCTTGTTGCATGATAAAAGGTAAGGCAAAGTGTAAATACATAAGCAATAATCTACTACAAAGTATATTGAAATCTCAGCTGGTAGCTTCCTCGATGAAGTTTTTGAATTTTTTAAAGAAAAATATCCTTGCTTTTTATATATAGTTTTATTGCCGTAAATTAACTTATAAAACGTAAAAGCAATTTTTTTCTGTTTTACTGAGAACGTCATTTACTTTGCAGTAAATTTTATATTTCATGATACATGAAATTTAAATAATTTTTATAAAGGTTTTACCTTAAATTTTTGCCATGAAAATTAGATTTTGATTAAGGTTTTCCAAGGAAATTTAATTTTCATAAAAGTTTCTCCTAGGAATTTTAATTTTTATAATGTTTTTCTAAGAAAATTTAATTTTTATTGAGGTTTTCCCAAGGAAACTGAATTCTTTAGAAAGGTTTTTCCCAAGGATATTGGATTCTTATAAAGTTTTTTTTCAAGGAAATTGAACTTTTATGAAGGTTTTCCCAGTGAAACTGAATTTTTTATAAAGATTTTTCCAAGGATATTGAATTTTTAAATTTTTTTTAAGGAAATTAAATTTTTATGAAGGTTTTTCCAAGGAAATTTAATTTTTCTAAAGGGTTTTCCATGGAAATTTAGTTTTTACAAAGGTTTCTCCAATGAAATTTAATTTGTAAAATTTTTTCAAGAAATTTTAATTTTCATAAAAGTTTCCGAAGGAAATAATTTTTAAAAA
Organism: Macrobrachium rosenbergii; assembly: GCF_040412425.1. Lineage (NCBI taxonomy): Eukaryota > Metazoa > Arthropoda > Malacostraca > Decapoda > Palaemonidae > Macrobrachium > Macrobrachium rosenbergii. The sequence continues at coordinate 14,828,614 of NC_089776.1, forward strand.
GTTTTCCGTGGGAATTTTAATTACCATGTAGTTTTTTCAAAGGAAATTTAATTCTTACAAAGGTTTTCCAAGGAAATTTAAGTTCTATGTTTTACCAAGAATATTTATTACAAAGGAAATTAAATTTTTTACAAAGTTTTTTCCAAGGAAATTTAGTTTTTATAAGGGTTTTCCAGGGATTGTGAATTCGTATAAGGGGTTTTCCCAAGGAAATTTCATTTTTCATAAAGGTGTTCCAAGGTGTTTTTATTTTATAAAGTTTTTTCTAAAGAATTTTAATTTTTATAAAGGTTTTCAAAGGAATTTTAATTTTGTAAAGGTTTTTCCAAAGACTTGAAGAGAACTTATGATCCTTAGTGTTTCATCCCCAAAGGTACCTTAATGTCGTAAAATTCTCTCAATGAATCCACCTAAACTCCAGCGAATATTCCTTCTCTGCTTTCTCAAGCCACCATTACTTTAATGTAGTCCCTCATATCTAAGCCTAAGCGGTTAATAATCTCTAAACAACAAGCTATCCTTCTCTCTCCCCCACTGTACCGTGACGTAACTAATATCCTATACTTTTTCGTGGAATTTGAAGCCGGACTTCCCAGACCTCGTTCCAGCTAGGTTTCCTGGAATCGGTGTATGGAGTGAATGGAATATGAAGGCGATATTCTTTCACGGCTCGTAAGTAACAGCAGTTATGAGAGTAATAAAGAGAATGGGTATGAAATTTAATGCTGTATTTTGGTAGTAGATACTTTTCCTTAAGATTTTGGTAATTCTTTTTCGTAAGACGTTAAAATAAACGTTAAGATTACACACATCAAAACCTAAAATAACACTCTGGAAATTATCTAAGAAATCATTTTAAACAGATTAACTCGCAGATATCGCTACCTAACACTTTTGATTAAAATGAAGGCAGGTACTTCTTAGATACTCAGAATACACTGATGGTGATGATGTTATGAAACACGATGATTGAATTAGCAATGAATGCATTATAAATTATTATAAATTTTGATAAATATCTTAAAATTTTCTCAACATCAGTCTTATACAGACTGGTAAGATAAAAGTTTGTTAGAGTTTTACATTGTAAATGATTCAGTGCTTGACTTATTCAAATGAGTGAAGTTATCCATTTTAGTGACTAATACTGAGATAATTTTTAGTTTTCTGTAAAAGAAAACTGTTGTGCCGACTTTGTCCGTCCGCACTTTTTTCTGTCATCACTTTTTCTGTCCGCCCTCAGATCTTAAACGCTACTGAGGCTAGAGGGCTGCAAATTGGTATGTTGATCATCCACCCTCCAGTCATCTAACATACCAAATTGCAGCCCTCTAGCCTTAGTAGTTTTTATTTTATTTAAGGTTAAAATTAGCCATAATTGTGCATCTGGCAACGATATAGGCTAGGCCACCACCGGCCCGTGGTTAAAGATTCATGGGCTCATACCGAGACCACCGAAAAATAGATCTATTTTCGGTGGCCTTGATTATACGATGTACAGAAAACTCGATTACTCCGAAGCAACTTCGGCGCATTTTTTATTTGTTTTTATCACAGACATGATTTAATAAATTTCAGACTTATAAGTTGAAATGAATCATCCAGATATTATATAATTATGCAAAAATTATATTCAGAATCATTGCCAACGGAAACAAGGTGAAAATTTCCAGAAGCATCAATTGATAGCTGTCAATTGATGCTTTTAAGAAGCTTATAGCTGTGTTTGTGTGTTTATGTGTGTGTGTGTGTGTGTGTGTGTATAAAATTAAAGGAATTATGGGTAGATAACCCCCTCCCTCAAAAATAAATAAATAAATAAACAAATGCCAAAATATGGGAGCGTGAAGACATCATAGAATTCTGAAATGTTGCCTGAGCAACTTCACCTCCCCCGACGTTGCCAGACGTACGACGATCATCTCTTGCCTCTCCCTCAGTCACCAGCAGCCTAGTTTACCTGAGGCGTCCGTCGTGTAGAGATATCAGCAATTGCATAGCTTCGTTCTCCTTAACTTTGAAGAGAATTATATACAAATACTCTTCAGATATTATTACATGTATATTGAATTACCGTCCGACGTCAGGATGTGTAGGTGGAAACTTCGACATATTTGCTAAAAGATCAACCACTTTTTGTCTTCTAAGTATTTGGCAAAAGTTTGGAAAAGTATGTCTGGAAATTTTTATTGCGAAAATTATGACAACGACGGAGATTTTAATGTTTGAGGAAAAGCTGACTACGTTCGAGCTATGATGTAATTTTATTTTCGTAGGAAGAAAGAGTGAAAATGTTTATGTACAAAGCGGAAAGGTAAGACAAGACTTTGGAAACAGTTTAGACGAACTAAGTAGAAGATCGGTATTTGATGTTACTTGGCTGTTTTGTAAAATTACGGTATGTATAAATATATATATATATATATATATATATATATATATATATATATGTATATATATATATATATATATATATATATATATATATATTGTATATATATGTGTGTGTATGCGTGTGTGTGAGTGTGCGTGTGTGTATTTAATGCGTATATATATATATATATATATATATATATATATATATATATATATATATATATATGTGTGTGTGTGTGTGTGTGTGTGTATGTGTGTGTGTGTTTATGCATGTGTATTTAATGCATATATATATATATATATATATATATATATATATATATATATATGGGTGTGTATAATGAGCATATATATATAAATATAATAACGGACAATAAAAAAACATAATTTGGTAAATATTTGGAAGGCTGGCTACCAAGGAATGACAGCTTCCGTGGGCACATAAAACCCTTTAACATCTATGGAGCCACAGCTTCCAAACGGAAACGACACACATACACCCACACGCACGCGCACACACACACACACACACATATATATATATATATATATATATATATATACATATATATATATATATATATATAATTATATATATATATATATATATATATATATATATATATATATATATATATATATATATATATATATATATATATATATATATATATAATTATATATATATATATATATATATATATATATATATATATATATATATATATATATATAAGTTTCAGTTACCTATGGTCTTCCATTATTTCCACAAGACCAAACCTTCGAAAAACACTATGATCAATCTTTTCATTCATATAATAACCTTTCTACCACTTCTACATATCACCATATTTACCACCTTTTTTTTAAAAACATAAACCTTACTTCCATAAAGGAGAGTTGGCTCAACAATTCCTTCATAGAATCCAACCTTGACTTCCTGACGAATCCCAATCCTCTTCCAGAACGCTTGCAGATCTCCCGGTGCCTTCTTTGTGTCATCCTCTTGATCCTTTGTGCTTGCTTTAAAGAAATTCCGGAACGAAAGAAAAGTTTCAGGATATCCAGCATCCGTATCAACGCTCACTACTTGGTCTTTACTGTCGTGCTTGTTTTAACCTGTAAAGTTACATTCGGATAAAGCTACGGGTTCGTATTCTCCTTTCAGTCAATATCATTATCACCGGGTCTAAATTCTAAAATGACCTATTTCTGTTTCCAGCATCCGTAAATCAACACACACTACTTGGTCTTTATACACACACACACACATACATTCGGATAATATATATATATATATTATATATATATATATAGTATATTATCATTATCATCCCTCTCAGGTGGAAATTCAAGTTGACCACTGATCCTTGCTTTCCACCTGAGAGACCTGGTGCTCCTGACGTAAAGAAATTTATTTCTGTTCCACAAGTGATTGTGTGTTGATGATTTCTATATATATAGCCTATATATGATATATGTGTGTGTGTGTATACATGTATACTCATATATATAATACATACATATATACACACATATATATTACATATGTACAGTATATATGTATGTATATATATACATACATACATATATATATGTATATATATACATATATATAAATATATACGTTTATATATATATATATTCAATATACATAAGAATATGCACTATGAATCAACTGATAGAAGAGGGTGGACAGTAAGACAGAAGAAAGAGAATATGAACGGAGGCACAGTAAAAGGAATGAAAGGGCTTGCAGCTAGGGGCCGAAGGGACGCTGCAAAGACCCTTAAGTAATGCCTACAGTGCACCGCATGAGGTTCACTGACGGCACTACCCACTACGGGGACATAATGTAAGGAGACGGTGACATTTCATAGAAAATGAAAGAAAGGTTCAATATAGCCTTTAGAAATGAAGGGTTAAATTAAGTATATCTTAGTTTAACTAGACTGAGCTGATTAACAGCTCTCCTAGGGCTGGCCCGAAGGGTTAGACTCATTTTACGTGGCTAAGAACCAACTGGTTACCTAGCAACGGGACCTACAGCTTATTGCGGAATCCGGACCACATTATAACGAGAAATGAATTTCTATCACCAGAAATAAATTCCTCTCATTCTTCATTGGCCGGTCGGAGAATCGAACGCGGGGCCGGCAGAGTGCTAGCTGAGAACGATACCCACCCATCCAACTAGGAGCTCTTCCTTGGGCGAGTCGGTAGAGTTGCGGCCTTGCACTCGTTAGGCCAGAGTTCGACTCTCCGGCCAGCTAATGAAGAGTTAGAGGGATTTATTTCTGGTGATAGAAATTCGTTTCTCGCTATACTGTGGTTCGGATTCCACAATAAGCTGTAGGTCCCGTTGCTAAGTAACCAATTGGTTCTTAGCCACGTTAAATAAGTCTAATCCTTCGGGCCAGCCCTAGGAGAGCTGTTAGTAAGCTCAGTGGTCTGGTAAAACTAAGGTATACTTAACTTTTTCGTCCAACTAGGAAGGGGAAACGAAAGGAGGCGGTAGGGATTAGGCAGAACAGAAGAAGACAACAACGCCATCTGTCGGTCTGGAGGAAAGTCAACATCTTTACTGAGCTGTCCATCCGTGGGTGGACGACATCTGCTAATTAGATAAACGTCATCTTGTAGTGGGGATGAGAACGATCTTGCCTGTCAACAGATGGCCGAGTGGGAAGACAGAAAGGTCTGAAAGAAAGAGGAAGAAATATTCCGCTTTCTGAAAATATGACACCTGCCACATTAGGCAGGCATTGGGGGACATACATTCAAGAACTCTCACAGAGAATGAGGCGAGACTTGAGACTGACTCGTGTTCGGTTCTACTACATGTATGAAGGCAGAGAAAAATGTGTGAGGACTAACGGAGAATGTCTAGTGCATGACTAAACATACCAAAAAAAGTTTTGAATACAGATGGTTCTATTAACATCTATCCAGATATGATGTTGCTTGTTCAACCCACCTGCTGTCAAACTGGATTCCTCTCTAGGGTTCGAGGACTGTAATTTGGCAAAATCTTTCATTCCTAAGATAAAGAAGTTTTGATTGCCATAAAATGGCAGTTATCAAGCAGTTAATATTGAAACGATAATTTATCATATTAAACGTAAGTGACCCACGTTGTAGTACATAAAGGGATGCTTATAATTATTATAAATAAACTAAAGTGAATATGTTTTCATAAACTAAAGGACTGCTCTGTCAGATGACTGTAAAGGTCTTGGGATGATATAACTGTGAGAAAAGAAGAAGTATACCTTAGTTTAACCAGACCACTGAGGAGCTGATTAACAGCTCTCCTAGAGAGGGCTGGCCCGAAGGATTAGACTTATTTTACGTGGCTAAGAACCAATTGGTTACCTAGCAACGGGACCTACAGCTTACTGTGGAATCCGAACCACATTATAGCAAGAAATGAATTTCTATCACCAGAAATAAATTCCTCTAATTCTTCATTGGCCGGCAGGAGACTCGAACTCGGGCCTAGCAGAGTGTTAGCCGATAACTCTGCCGACTCGTCCAACGAGAAACTATAATTGTTAGAACTTAAAATCTCAACCTTAGAAATTGTTTCTTGAATTATCCGTAAAGCTATATATCAGAAGTCGTATATAATAAATGTATGAAAAAGGTTTGAGTAACTCATATTGAAACTGCTATACCTTCTGTTTATAACAGAGATATAATAAAAATAAACTTCAAAACTGATGAGGACTATTTCTGAGAAGCTCTTAAGAATTTTATGACTCCATTTACCTGATGTTATCATATGGCGTGAAATGCATTTTCCTTTAACGAAAACTGATAAGTAATAGTAACTCGTGACAATTCGTTTTCCATCAGAATCATTACAAAGTTAGTGACTAAGGCTTAACCTTACATAAATAAATATGAAACATCATTAGAAACAATACTAAAACTCCTATTCTATCAGAAAAGTGAGAAAAGTTGACTCAGAGACAATTATAAGCAAAAGTAAACAAGTAAAAAGTGCGCCGAAGTTTCTTCGGCGCAATCGAGTTTTCTGTACAGCCGCGGCCCATGAATCTCAACCGCGGTCCAGTGGTGGCCTCAGCCAAGGCCCATGATATTCTTTGCCGCGGCCCATGAAACGCAGCCACGTTCCGGTGGTGGCCTGTGTTGTTGATACCCATGGCGGTGCCAGAAGTACGATTATGGCTAACCGTAAATAAAATAAAAACTACTGAGGCTAGAGGGTTGCAATTTGATGTTTGATGACTGAAGGGTGGATGATCAATATACCAATTTGCAGCCCTCTAGCCTCAGTAGTTTTTAAGATCTGAGGGTGGACAGAAAAAGTGCGAATTTTCTTTCACAGAAACCTAAAAGTGTCATTTTCTAGTATCAGTTTTAATACCACTCAGTTTGCTGGGATTTTTTTTTTTTTGGGGGGGCTACAACTAAAATGTATAACAGTTTGCTTATCGTAACTGTGGGATCTCCTGATCTCCAGATATTTAACCGAGGAGCAAATTCATCCTACTTTCTAGTGACGTCTGAATTTCAGCTTTGTCGGTTGTACTATCCAATCTCTCATTTGTATTTATTAATCACTTTTTCCTATTTGTCTCTCTCTCCCTGCTGGTTTCCCATTGGATCCCTCTTGGGTTTATCTAAGTCTGTTGACTCTGTCCGTAAGGGATTTCAGCTGAAGATTTAAAGAGAAAAGAAAGAGAGAGAGAAAAAGAAAGATTCTTACGACGGACAATAACAGACTGAAAACAAACTATTAGATAGGAGAGTTGTGAGTCCGCAGTCGATGTCGACGTAAGCTGCGGTGAGTGCCGACAAGCACGTGCGTCCAATCACGGTGTCGGCCGCAAATATTGACCGTCAGCTCAGAAAAACAAGGCTATAATTCATCAGTAGCTTCGAGAGAGAAGTAGGGGAACTTCTGAAGGGAAAGACCCACTAGGGGATCTAAGAAAATTTCATGGGGCGGGGGGGCCGGCACCAATTTTCATATTATACATATATACTTATATGTATATATATATATATATATATATACACAGACATATATATATATTATATATATATATGTATATATATATATATATATATATATATATTATTATCAATATGTGGTTATTATTATCATAATTTTTTTGTTATTCTTTTTCCAAAATTTTATTATTATTTCTATAACCGATTTTTTAAATTTTTTCCCCATTTTTATATTTCTCATTTATGTTATTTTCTAAATCTTCAATATTATTTTGTCATTATTTTTCCTGGGGGGAGGGGGGCACGTGCCCAGGCCCCCTGCGCCTGGATCCGCTAGTTGAAGGACCCGATGAAAGAAATGACGGAGAAAAGAAGAAGGTGAAGCTTAGTGAATTAAAAGGAAAACGAGAAAATAGAAAAAGTAAGAAGGAAAGACAACAAGAAATCTGGATGAGCTTAAACAGAGGTTCTTAACCTGGGGTATACCTGTACCCCCAAGGGGTACGGAACCTTAACCCTGGGGTACGAGACATGATAGCCAGTGCAATGGTACTGTGTATTTATTGTATATTTATCATACGCTTGTATTGTATTTATATTGGATGGGGGTACGAGAACATTTTCCGAGATACCAAGGGGTACGGCCACTGACAAAGGTTAAGAACCACTGAGCTAGAGTTTTCCGGGAAAGCAAACCTCCTCCAAGGCTAGGCTATCCACCCTTCCTTCATCCATACCCACTAAAAGAGGTTCCTTTTGCCAAAGACCCTTTCTTATCTCTCACAGAATCTAACCCAACCACTAGCGGATCCTCGGGGCGGGGGGAGGGCGGGGCGTCACCTGGGCACGTGGCTCCCCATGAAAATTAATGACAAAATAATAATATTGAAGATTTAGATAATAATAACATAAATGAGAAATGTGAAAATGGGAAAAAAATCTATTATAGAAATAACAGTAAAATTTTGAGAAAAAAATAATAATAATTTTAATAACAACACACACACACACACACACACACACACACACACACATATATATATATATATATATATATATATATATATATATATATATATATATATATATATATAATAAAAAATTGGTGGCCCCCACGAAATTTTTCTTTATCCGCTATGAACCCAACTATGGAAATCATTTAAGCAATGGCAATCATTTGTTAAATTTTTCTAACAAACAATAAGAGACAACTCCTCAGAATTTGCCTGAATAATTATTCGTACATAATATCAGTCATATTCAATAGCAAGCAATTAAGACCAAGCAATCAAGCACCCTTCGCAAGAAGTGTATAAGTACTGACATAAAACAAAGAGGTAAGACGATTAATTACGTTTTCAAAATAAATGACTTATAAACATCTCCCAAATGTATCGGAAAATGTTTAGAATGTGAGACATATTGCTTCATTTACCTAAGTGAGAAAGTGAAAGAGAAGATGGCGAAAATAAGAGTTATTGATTGCAATGTCATTAACCTGACACTGGCTAGCATTGATTAATGGATGAGTAGTTATTACTTTTGCGCCTGGTATGACACTTCTCTTTATATCACAGAAAGCAATAAAGCGATATTGCATAAATGTGCGTCTGAGCTAAAAAGAAATTGTTTAAAAACAAAATTATTCAATTTTTCCGTAATCAATGAAGTGTAATTATCAAATTTTAACTTGAAAAATCATTTGATTTCATGAAAACAAAGCTGTCGAGCCAAGCATTTGTGGTGGGGGGGGGTCACTTCGGACCATTCAGATCTCAAGACAGTGACAACAGGGAGTTGGAGGGGTTGGACAGCACGATAGAGGGGTCATGAAAATGAATGATTTCAAGTATAAGGATCTAAAGTTGGAACTGGGAGAAAACCCCACGGTTGCACTAAGAAGTGATAGTCAGAGAGGTTGGACAGCGAGACTGGAGGAAGAAAG
>NC_089776.1:14840417-14842917 GCF_040412425.1 Macrobrachium rosenbergii
TCTCTCTCTCTCTCTCTCTCTCTCTCTCTCTCTTCCCGGGTTTTGCTTTTCTCTTCTCTCCTCATTTCAATGATGGCTTTCTCTTTTGTTGTCTCTGCTAATTGGAGAAAGTTCAGTCTTTTCAGTTACTGTGTAGAGTTCAAGTAAGGGTCGTGAATTGTATATTGAAATACGTATATATATATGAAATGCTTTTTTATACGACCATCGCCCGTAAAGTAAATGCTAAATCATTTTGATAAATGGAATATGGACTTGGGTCAAATACACTTCTGGGTATAATTGTTCGCGAAATTTTTTTTTAATTGGTAGCAACGTTTTATTTGAATTATTCTTTGATGATTCCAGTGGCTGCACTGAAAAGATGGTCTGAGAGAGATTGCTGATGTTTAGAGTCAGATTAAGTATGTTATAGATTTCTTAGCAACATTTTTTCATTAATTTTCCTGCCATTTGTATAGGAGAGAATTCAGCCAAATCTTGTTATTTTCTATTTCCCATATTGTCGTATTTCTGTCTGAGTTGTGCTGTAATGTGACAACAGTAAAATTTGCTAAGTTTTTGAAAGCGTTGATGTTGTACCGAAAACTAATTTTTCTTTTTACTGCTTCCATTTTTCTTAAGACCTAACACTTTGTTTTACATAAGAATATGTTCTAGTTAAGCTAAGATTCTTTTAAATAAAGAATTTCAGAATCGAATTTTATCCTTGAAAATTTCATAAAGAAATACAAGTTTGAAGTTCATGTGAAGCCTGAATTTGATTATGATATGTTTGGGATGTATCTAACGAATTGTTGATTGCTCCATAAATGTCAGGTCACTCGTTAACTTTTGTGTATATATTACGTGCCTTACCGACCTTTTCTGACTGACAGCAATTCAAAGAGCAATTGCCTAAGAATAAAAATGCCATTAGTTTGACAGTCAGTCATCAGTCTGCGCACATTATAGCTATATTGTGAAACTAATCTTTGCAGTAAAAACGGGACGCCAAACTGGGTAAGAGAAATGTTACCAGAATAATGAATACATAATAACTTCCACCTACTTATTCAAAATATTGGACACAACCCACTTTGCATTAGTTTCCCGTTGTACAGTCCATTCGTTTGAATACATTTGAGGCCGTGAAATGTTAGTCCCAAAATAAGTCTCACAGCGAATATGAACTGACTCCCTCACAAAGCGAATCATTCGGATGAGTTCGCCACCGACCTTCAGTCGACGCATGACCCTGGAATACAGCCAAGGGTTTCGTAATGCTCTAATGTACTTAAAACACACTCGTAAATACAGATTTGAGAACAGGCTGTATACCCAGGCTGAGGGAGACCAGTCCCCAGAACAGGATACAATAATTCTTGGAGCGGGCTTTGCGTGACCTGGATTCCCACATCTCGAAATGCAGAAGAAAAGAGCGAAGATTAATTTCCGCTTTCATAACCGTCAGGGCTAAGTCGGTTGCCAGTTGCTTAATTAATCTTGTATTAATCCACCGCCACCAGAGTTCAAAGCTTAATGGAAACGAGTAGCTTATCGTCAAATGAAAATGAGTTTGTATGAATAAAAAAGGGGCGTTCAAGTACTGTTAACACATGCATACACATCCTTTCTTACACCGCACACCTTTATAATTTTCGGAGTCACCCATACACCTACCGACCAGAGCCATCGTTGTTGAACTTAGCTAACCGAACAAACAAAGGCATAAAGAACTATGATTAATTCTGAGCCGTGAAGTTAGGTGAAAAAAATCAATGGGGTGAAAGTCTTGTTTCACCATTTCTCGGTGAAAGTGACAAATTAAATACCTCCGTGCATCTACTGCGTTTGTTCTCGATTAAGCTGGCCTTATGCCAGCACGGCCTCTTGCTCCTGGAGCAGTTCGAAACGATCAAATCTTCATGTTACTCTATGCCTAAGATTATAGATATGTCAGCTAGTTTCATGAAAACAAAACTAAAATGTAGGCTGTCGTAACTTCTAAATTGTTGGTCCACTTTTACTGGCAAAATAGGTTTTTAAATTTTCTCTTCATTTTCAGTTATCCGTTATTCTCTCCTACTTCCTTTATACGGTTTATTATCAACGCTATCTTCAATAACAGAGTAATAATTACTTCAACTGATCTGGAAAAATGTATATTCTTAGAAGATTAAAATGAAAGAGATTATCAGTTTCGTTTATTCAGTGGACAATTCTCCCACAATCTCTTAAAGGTCTTTGTCTTTAAATGATTTGGAAGACGAAGACAAAGTTTTCATGCTATTGGGAAAGTTCTTTTATATAACATTAATTATTTGGCAGAATATATTATTTGGCAGATTATATATATATATATATATATATATATATATATATATATATATATATATATATATATATATTTATTTATTTATTTATAAATAACCTACTATTCATTATATGGAAGAACTTTCCCAACAGCTTGAAAAATCTGCTAATTAATGTTATAAAAAGAACTTTCCCAATTCCTTGA
>NC_089776.1:14847917-14860417 GCF_040412425.1 Macrobrachium rosenbergii
GTTTCTAAATCCTCTGTACGATTTCTGAATCCTTTGTGAGGTTTCTAAATCCTCTGTGCGATTTCTCAATCCTTTGTGAGGTTTCTAAATCCTTTGTGCGATTTTTCAATCCTTTGTGAGGTTTCTAAATCCTCTGTGCGATTTCTGAATCCTTTGTGAGGTTTCTAAATCCTCTGTGCGATTTCTCAATCCTTTGTGAGGTTTCTAAATCCTCTGTGCGATTTCTCAATCCTTGCGAGGTTTCTAAATCCTCTGTGCGATTTCTGAATCCTTTGTGAGGTTTCTAAACCCTCTGTGGGAATTTCAGGACCTCTGTGGAACATTTCACAGAAACTTAAATTAGGTGTCAAACCCAAATCTCCTGGTTAGGAATTGACTCTACTAATTCATCCCAACTGTCATGATACTCCAAAGCGCTGTTTTTTCCTTACATTTTTTACCTGTATTTTGATCAATGACTCTAGTTAGCACTTCCCTAAATTATTGATCCGGTCAGCAATTCAACTCTTTATAGAATTCTTCCATCCATCAATTCCCAGATAAATTCTGTAGTTTATATTCACGTGTCAAATTACCCTTCCTTTACCTAAAACTTCTGATACTGTGACCCTGCCTGAATTCCATGTAAAAGGTCTATTGAACTCTATACACGCCTTGGGATGAAATAGTTAAAAATGCTAAATATTCTATTTAATTTGTTTTTATTTTAGATAACCTTTTTTGCCTTATTTAATCTGCTTCAGCTAATCTCCAGCCTCAGTAAGACTGAAACGAAATTCAGCTCATTTGATCACTGGCCACTCCTTTGAACTTAATTATCAAGGCGTTAATTTTACGATTCCCTAATACTGAAGAATACAAGTAAATAGCCAAACATGAAACATCTAACCTTCCTGAAATATACGACCTTGACCTTTGACATTAAAGTCTTGAATGACACTTTTACAGAACACGCTAGTCTCGATAATTAAGTTTACATGTTAAGAGAACTGATTTTACCTCCCACAAGAGCTTAGAGAGACGAGGTATTTATATGAACGATGGCGGGTCACTGAGATTGAAAACGCCATGTTTCCTTTATCCAGTAATCGTTATCAATAAACTGTAATCGATGTTTTATTCAAGTTTCGGAAGTTCCGCGGAGTGATCTCTCTCTCTCTCTCTCTCTCTCTCTCTCTCTCTCTCTCTCTGATATATCCGAGATCTTTATCAACAATATGTCTTAACAACCCTTCTCTCTCTCTCTCTCTCTCTCTCTCTTTCTCTCTCTCTCTCTCTCTCTCTCTGATATATCCGAGATCTTTATCAACAATATGTCTTAACAACCCTTCTCTCTCTCTCTCTCTCTCTCTCTCTCTCTCTCTCTCTCTCTCTCTCTCTCTCTCTCTCTCTCTTTAATACACCGGAGAAATTTAAATTATGTTTGTATCTCTCTCTCTCTCTCTAATACACCCGAGAAATCTAAATTATGTTTGTATCTCTCTCTCTCTCTCTCTCTCTCTCTCTCTCTCTCTCTCTCTCTCTCAAGCGCTGAATGACCGAAAGCGCCCACTGTATTGGCCTTGGGCTGGACAGACTAAATTTCATAAAATCACAATACTACTCGACTTTCTTTCTATTCATAGTCAACAATTTTGTTCCTGTAGCTGTTCAGAACATTCTTTCACGGACCTTAAATTTTCTCAAAGTTTACAACTTTGTTTGTTCAGCTGTCCAGGAAATTCTTGCAAGGATTTCAATTTTACTCAGATAACTTTGTTCCTACAGGTGTTTAGAGCATTTTTTCAAGGACTTCTAATTTGTTCATAATTAACAACTTTGCTTCTATATCCGTTCAAGGACTTCAAATTTTTTCACAGTTAACAACTTTGCATCTACAGTTGTTCAGAACATTCTTTCAAGGACTTCAAATTATTCATAATCAGACAACTTGCCTCTATAGCTGTCCAGAATATCCTTTCAGGGCCTTCAAATTTGTTCACAGTCAACAACTTTGCTTCTATGGTTGTTCAGAACATTCTTTCAAGGACTTCAAATATTTTCATTGTCGAAAATATTGTTCTTTGGCTGTTCAGAAATTTTTTCAAGGACTTCAAATTCTCTCATAGTTAACAATTTCGCATCTACAGCTGTTCAGTACATTCTTTCAAGGACTACAAATTTTTTCTTGGTTAACAACTTTGCTTCTACAACTATTCAGAACATTTTTTCAAGGACTTCTAATTTGTTCATAGTTAACAACTTCGTTTCTACAGCTGTTCACTACATTCTTCCAAGGATTTCAACTTTGTTTCTACAACTGTCCAAAACACGCATTTCAAATTTCTAAAGAGGTTCAGTACATTCTTTGATAGACTTCACATTTGTTCATAGTTAACAACTACGTTCCTAGAGGTGTTCAGAACACTCTTGCGAGGATTTCAAATTTGTTCGCAGTCAACAACTTTGTTTCCACAGCTGGTACTTCGGTGAATTCCTGTGCCTGATGTACCACTTCATCAACCAGCTGAGCTACACAGCGTCAGTGATCATCCTCGTAGTGGTCAGTGCAGAGAGATACTTGGCAATCGTCGAGCCCCTAAAAGCTAAGACGATACTGACGAGAACAAACATGATTGTAAGTATTTTTCACTTTTTTTTTTTTTTTTTGTATGCTGTTCCAGGATTACATTGCTACATACATTGCTTAGTCTTCAGCTTCGAATATATCTCTAGACTTTCTTAGTCTTCGAATATATCTCTAGACTTTCTAAGTCGTCAAGAAACAGTGAGGTCTAGATAACAGTCAGTGTTGGAATCAAGAAATATATATTTCAGAAATGAACTGAAAATATAGTTCAGAAATAAATTGAAAATTGTATTTAACTTGTAATTAATTCGTCCAGTGTTCATTAAAAGAGAATCATTCTTATAAAATATGTGAAGAACATTACAAACCTTGTATTACTGTATTATCTCGATGTATTATTCCCTGTATCATAATAAAATATTTTATTTATATTCCAGATAACGATGGTGTTAGTTTGGATCATTTCAGCTGTGTATTCGTGTCCTAGGCTCCTGTATTTCAAAGTAAGTTTAAGGTAAACTGCGAAGACTTCGAGATGAAATATAATTTCTTGACATCTAAATACACGATGACTTCTTGACAGGACACAGCAAATTTTCATACATTTGTATATTCATTCATTAACGGCATTTGTTACAAACGCCTGGGTCTACCTTTTTGCTTTTCACGATTGCTGATTTTTGAAGTTTATGGGAGAGTAATATTCAGGTGACGTGTGACTTGAAATTGCCTTGTTAGGTATCATTGTTTCCTTGTCAGAAGAATGACTTGAAATAATAATTTCGTTTAGGAAAGACTATAGAATAGAATGGTGTACAGTTCTTGTTTGATATGATAAATAACAGGTCATATTGGGTAAATATACCTTTGGGTCTTCTTCCCAAATGGCCCAGTTGAGAATTTACCCGGCGCTTCTCTGTGAGCCAACAGCATTCATCATAAATGTCTTCACGCCGCAGGTGCACGAATACCCCGTCGAGGGCGGAAGAACGGAGGCCATGTGCATCCTCAGAAGGGACCTTTTCGACACCAGGGTGTGGGACGTCATCAGCCTAGTCCTTCTGTACCTCCTCCCTCTCCTCCTGCTGTCGGTTCTCTACGCCCGCATCGCCCACACCCTCTGGAGGTCGGGGCGCATGCTCACTGCCGCCGCCTCGCCCTACACCAGCTCGGCGGCCGTTGCCGTCGTGTCGACGGGCGCCGAGTACGGCACCTTCAAAACCCACCACACGGCTTCCATGACCTCCACGTCGAGCAGCGGGGGAGGAGGAAACGACGTCATCGACATGCCGAGGAACCACGGGCGGAATCACACGACCCACATCAACAGGGGGTCGGTCAAGTCGACCCTGTCGACCTACGTCTCCATGGGCTCCATGCGGGATGACGGCCTCCGGGTCAACCACTTCAACTCGGACGCCATTCCCCTGACGCCTCTGGGGCACTCGAGGTGCCTGGGCGTCGTCGAGAGCTCCTCCCTGGGGCCGACGAGGAGCCCCCGGGCGGGGAGGACCTCGCCGAGAATCGCCAGGAGCCCGATGCAGCTCCACCCGTCGCCCCTCGTCCTGAGAGCCCGCCGGAACGTCATCAAGATGCTCATCATGGTGGTTCTGAGCTTCGCCGGGTGCTCCCTGCCCTTCCACGCGAGGAAGATGCTCCAGTACTACTGGAGCAACTACAACCACAACTCCACCGCGTCCTACATCATGACCCCGATCACCTTTCTGCTCATGTACGCCAACTCGGCCGTCAACCCCATCCTCTACACCTTCATGAGCCGCAAGTTCCGGACGTCCTCCCGTGACCTCTTGACCTGCAGGGTCTGGCAAGCCCGGAGGCATCGCCAGCCACCGCCCCCGACGGTCGTGGCCAGACTCAGCGGGAGGGACAAAGTGATAACCCACTTGTTGTAACGATGACGCAGAGGGTTCATGTGAACGGTTTCACAGAGACAGTCTACAGAGAGACACAATCTCTCCTGCGTCGACAATACCGCCGTGTTATTGTTGTATCAGTGCTCATTTGTTATCTAGTTCAGTTCGAGACAGAGCGTCTTAGAAAGATTCAATTGGTTTATCTTTTGTATAGTGCCAAGAAGAAGAAGAAGAAGAAGAAGAAGAAGAAGAAGAAGAAGAAGAAGAAGAAAAGAAGAAGAAGAAAAAGAAGAAGAAGAGTTCTGTGCGGTTTCCAGAGTTCAAATTAAGTTCAAACGAAGACTTCCCGTGGCACAATTTATCACAAATATACTAAATATAAAACGAGAGAAGGATTATAACTGATCTGTGTGTGATAGAATTGCTCAATGAGTTTTGTGCAGTGGTGAATCCTAAGTTTTTTTTTTTTTGTAAAGAAGGATTCTAGTCTGATTCAGCTTCAGTTATAGAAGGAGACTTCGAGTAATTGGAAAGAATTCGAAATATAGATATTTTCACGTGTTTGCAAAATTCTGCTACCTACTAATTCTCACTACTCTACGAATTCATTAGCCTAAACAGTTCCTTTTTGAAAAAACTGAAATTATTTTATTTATCTTATGATTAAAATGTTAAGTTTTCTTTTCATACGAAACTTCGATAACCACCTTATAACTAGTTTGATTGTTAAGCAGTTTTAAGGTACAATCAGCCCTCAAGAAAAAAAAACTAACAAATATATTATCTCACGAATACATCTCTTGAATTTAAGAAAAAAAACATTGGTTGAGTTATGAAAAACCTCCATTTCAGATAATATCAGTGCATCATTTACAAATGACGATAACACATGAACATTTCATTTAACAAAAAAAAAAAAAGAAGAAATTTTCTCCCCAAATTCCAAAGGTACTTTCATTATTCAGTCCTTTACCCACAGAGAGCTGAATAGAATGCGAGATTAAATCTTGAGGATTAATTAACTGGGATTAATAAGTTAATCCTTTTTAATCTCCTTTTAAATCATTTTTAAAATCCTACTGAAGAATTATGCCTGGTAATGTGCAGACCAGTGTTGAAGTTGATCAACTTGAAATGAGATTGTCAGTAGAAAGATGGCGGATAGTGTTGAGGTTGAAGAACATAATTTCACAACAAAAAATGTCTATGATGAATTATTATTTCCTTCTCTTTCGAAATTACGGGTTGGCATGATAAGTTGAGGCTAACAGTCTCTCAGTGGAGAATAATTTCCGTTCTTATTCTGAAGAAACTGAATCTACCGATGAAAGTATTCCTTCCACAAGGAGTAAATAAAAATATTCTTCTCTGAAACTGTTGACATTCTCTAATCATATAAAGCAGAGTAACTGCGACAGATATCACTGGCTAAATAACTGTCTTTTCATTTTCAGTTTCAAAGTAACTCCTTGAATTTTTATATATGGTGTTATTGTCATGCTTTATACGGCACTGTGTATTAAGTAAGTATCGATAAAACTATAGCCTATTTTTTCTGATCTGACGGTGAATGTCCACAAACGATATCATTGTAAATGACAATGTATTTCCCAGGCTTGAGAATCTTTTATATCGTTCATAAACTGTTACATTTACTGGTTGTTGTAAAGCCTGTGTATATACATATGCGTATATATATGTATATATTATATTTATGTATATATGTATATTTATATAAATGAATACATATATATAAATAAATATATATAATATATATATATATATATAATATATATATACTACTTAATTTATATATATGATATATAATATATATATACATATATATATACTTATATATATATATATATATATATATATATATATATATATATATATATATATATATATATATATATATACATTAAATGTTGTCTTCAGATTGTTCAAACTCTTAAATGTTAAATGACTAATGTTTACAACTTAATCCAAATGCTCAATGTTCAGACTCATCTAATAGAGAGAGAAAAAAAAATGCTTCTACATCAATCATTAACAAGACACAGTCGCGTGGTTGTGAATCTCTTCTTTAATGTTTATCAAGAAACTAAAAAATACATTTATCCCGTAACAATGTATATCTATGAATATCGTATACAATGTTCTTTTCTCGCTCATATATTATATGGATGGTCAGCGATAAAGTTTAATTTCATAAGCGTTTTCTTTTCTTCATTCCTTTAACATTAAGTTTTTTTTTTAGGCCAAGGATGAACTTGATGGATTTTAGGCCATGGATGAACTGTATTAATTTTATGCCAAGGATGAACTTTATGAATTTTATGCCAAGGATGAACTTTATGAATTTTATGCCAAGGATGAATTTTATGAATTTTATGCCAAGGATGAACTTAATGAATTATATGCCAAGGATGAACTTTATGAATTTTATGCCAAGGATGAACTTTATGAATTTTATGCCAAGGATGAACTTTATGAATTTTATGCCAAGGATGAACTTTATGAATTTTATGCCAAAGATGAACTTTATGAATTTTATGACAAGGATGAACTTTATGAATTTTATGACAAGGATGAACTATGAATTTTAGCCAAGGATGAACTTTATGAATTTTATGCCAAGGATGAACTTGAATTTTATACCAGGGATGAACTTGAATTTTATGCCAAGTATGAACATAATGAATGTTATGCCAAGAATGAGCTTAATGAATTTTATGCCAAGGATGAACTTAATGAATTTTATGCCAACGATGACCTTAATGAATTTCATGCCAAGGATGAACTTAATAATGAATTTTAAAGATCATTTATGAATCGGGATATCGTACATAATGACATTACAGGCTGAATTTTTCTTAATTAATAAGAAACAAAATTTCCCGGCATTTTTCGATTACACTTTAGCTTCAGTGGTAAACAAATCTTACGAGTCCAGTTCTTTTCATTTACTTCTAAAATTTCGTCTTTTAAGTGTAAAATGTGAAACTAATTACAGAATACAATGAAATCCTTCCAAATCTATGACTGAAATATCCCTAGACAAATCGACACTATTAGTAAATTGAAATCAACATGCACTATTTTATAGGAAAGTGAAATCAACATGCACTATTTTATAGGAAAGTGAACAACATGCACTATTTTATAGAAAAGTGAAATCAACATGCACTATTTTATAGGACAGTGAAATCAACATGCACTATTTTATAGAAAAGTGAAATCAACATGCACTATTTTATAGGAAAGTGAAATCAACATGCACTATTTTATAGGACAGTGAAATCAACATGCACTATTTTAAAGGAGAGTGAAATCAACATGCACTATTTTAAAGGAGAGTGAAATCAACATGCACTATTTTATAGGAAAGTGAAATCAACATGCAAAGTTTATTTTTCGCGATAACCCAAAGTACAATTCAAGTCATGCTTTAGTAGCAGCCAGTCTGGAGCAGCAACGGGAATATCCCTGTCCAGGATAACAAATGAAAAACTTATGCTTCCGGTAAACATGTTGTATTAAAGCACAATGACTGACAAAAATAATTTTAGGTCATGTTATTAATTTACTTACATTTTGATCTGTTTATTTACTAACTTGTTTTAATGTATTTCTTCATTTCTATTAACTGATCTCTTTTTTCTGCATATTCTGTTACCCTCTGTTACTTCTTCCAATGAACATCATGTTCTTTGGAAGCTTGAATTCAAAGTCAATAGACCCTGGGTAGGCTCGTTTCATATGAATAGGTTTCATCTTATAAATAATAATAATAATAATAATAATAATAATAATAATAATAATAATAATAATAATAATAATAATAATAATAATAATAATAATAATAATAACATCACGTGCAAGAAACACCAGCTAGCTTGCAGTAATAAGTGGTACGAACACCAACCTGAGGGAGTGATAGAAAACGATCAGGCAAAGATCCACTGGGACTATGGTATCAGAACAGATACAGTGGTACGTGCCAATAGACCAGACTTGACGCTGATTGACAAAATCAAGAGGAAAGTATCACTCAGTGATGTCGCAATACCATGGGACACCAGAGTAGAGGAGAAAGAAAGAAGAAATTGATAGGTACCAAGACCTGAAAATAGAAATAAGAAGGATATGGGATATGCCAGTGGAAATTGTACCCATTTAATCATAGGGACACTAGGCACGAGACCAAGATCCTTGAAAAGGAACCTGGAAAAACTAGAAGCCG
Source organism: Macrobrachium rosenbergii (assembly GCF_040412425.1). Classification (NCBI taxonomy): domain Eukaryota; kingdom Metazoa; phylum Arthropoda; class Malacostraca; order Decapoda; family Palaemonidae; genus Macrobrachium; species Macrobrachium rosenbergii. The sequence goes on from NC_089776.1 coordinate 14,856,607, forward strand.
AAGTAGCTCCAGGAATCACGCAGAAAAGTGCTGTTAGAAACAGCGTACAGTAAAATAAGTCTAATCCTTCGGGCCAGCCCTAGGAGAGCTGTTAATCAGCTCAGTGTCTGGTAAAACTAAGGTATAATTAGTGAGAAAGGTGATGGACTCCCAAGGAGGTAGGATGAAACCCGGAACCCGTCACTATAAACACCACCCAGTCGAATAGGATGAATGGGATAGACCCAACAAAAACATTACGTAAGTACATTGTTCCAATAATTTCGAGAACACGCTAAGCGCCAACTAGACAGACAGGAATTAAAAGCCTGTTACGATGTCTACTTTACCTTTGTGTCAAAACCCACGAGGGGACGGAAATAATTAGTTAATTTCTTCTCCCGCGTCTTGTGAAGCAGCGTTTCCTTTTATCTGTGCGTTGTTTGATCTCAGATACGAACTTGAAACGTTTCACTGAGGGTAAAGAGGACAATTTCTTTCTTTCTTTAAACCTTCAGCTGAAAACCCTTATGGACAGCGTCAACAGACTTATATAAACCAGTGGAAAATGCGCCGAAGTTTCTTCCGCTCAATCGAGTTTTCTGTACAACAGCCACAGCGTATAATCAAGGCCACCGAAAATAGAGCTATCTTTCGGTGGTCTCGGGATAATGCTGTATGAGCCGCGGCCCATGAAACTTGAACCACAGGCCCGGTGGAGGCCTGTCGTATACCATTGCCAGAAGCACGATTACGGCTAACTTTAACTATTGAGGCTACGAGGGCTGCACTTTGGTATGTTTGATGATTGGAGGGTAGATGATCAACATACCCATTTGCAGCCCTCTAGCCTCAGTAGTTTTCAAGATCTGAGGGCGGACAGAAAAAGTGCGGACAGAATCAAGTGCGGACGGACAGACAAAGCCGGCACAACAGTTTTCTTTTACAGAAAACTAAAGAGCCCAAGAAGGATCCATAAGGGATATCAGTCTACAGAAAGATGCAAGTTATAAGAAAAGGTGGCAAATAAATAATTATGAGGGAATAGATAATAAAACCAATTCACTTGACATTCAGGAAAAGTCAGCAGCAGAGGGCAGGATTGAACTGACTACTTGCTCAACTGCAGTAAGCAAACTATTCCACATTTCAGTTGCAGCCAAGATAAACTCCTAGCGAACTTAGCCTATAACGTTTTGAAAGTTCTATTTTTCTTGCAGTATTGCCAAAGGTTAGGAAAAAATATTTGCTTTAAAGACGATTGCCATCACAGTCGTCACGAAATTATCGACAGCTGTTGGGATTGTCCTAATTATGATTAATTAGAACATGCAGGCATCAGGTAAGACTAATCTGTATCATGATAGTAATTTCCAAGCTCTGTTGTAAACGCCTGGTATTCCATGTTGTATTTACAAAACAACTTTATCCTTTTAGTTTTTTAAAAGAAAGCTATCGTGCCGGCTTTGTCTGTCCGTCCGCACTTTATTCTGTCCGCACTTTTTTTCTGTCCGCCCTGAGGCTGGAGGGCTGCAAATTGATATGTTGATCATCCACCCTCCAATCATGAAACATACCAAATTGCAGACCTCTAGCCTCAGTAGTTTTTATTTTATATAAAATTAGATCATGTCTAGCAACGATATAGGCCAGGCCACCACCGGGCCGTGGTTAAAGTTCCGTGGGCCGCGGCTCATATAACGTCATACCGAGACCGCCGAAAGATAGATCTATTTTCGGTGGACTTGATTATACGATGTGCAGAAAACTCGATTGCGCCGAAGAAACTTTGCTCATATTTTATTTGTTATTATTTTTACGCTCACGGTAAATACTTCTTTCGGTGTCAGTCACACTTTCCTCAGGTGAGGGGTACAACTAAATCTTTCTGAGTCCCCAATCCCACGTCCAGCGCCCTTTGCCTCCTGGTGGATGGTAGGACGTAGTGTCCTGCCGTCTGGACGTTTAGGGTGGGTTTCTTTAATGTTATCGGTACGAGCAACAATAGTAAATGGACGAGAAAATACAAACCGGAGGCTGATGATCGCAGAAACGATATCGATCAAATAAAAAAAAAAAACCCTAAACGTCCAGACGGCATCACAAAACGTCCTGCTATCCACCTAGAGGCAAAGGACGCTGGACCTAGGTAGCAAGACCGGATTTCTGATGACCTTGTAGACGGAATACATGGCTTACCCGATAAGCACTACGAACAATCAGTAAACAGAGGCCTTATAGTTGAATAACGAGCTTTTAACGAATACTCTAGGCCTATTCAGGTCAAATGCAAACGAACGATGGCCTTTCAACATACCATACTTTATCTCACTGTAGGTACATAAAAAGACATATGGTTATGCGGGCGTGAGTAAGAGGTATTTTGATAATTTCTTGCATGTAAATGACATTAGTAGGTTATTATTCGAAATAAGCAAGGAACAGCGTTGCCTGTGAGGCTGTCTAGGACTTGGGGAGGTGAATGGAAAGCCACTACTGTATTGGCGGGAAAGCGGGATGTCCCTGTTGTAGCACGGCATGATAGCTATGGTACGGTGGGTTTCTTTCCAGAATGTCCTGCATATTTATATAATTTTTCCTTGAGCATACAGATAACTGTATTGGCTCAGTGCTTGGGCACTTTCGGGACTATTTAGCTAAATAACTTATCCAGCAAATGTTTAAAATCCCATTCCGGTCCCGTCATCATGTGTTGTTAACGTATGTACGGCATAAAAGGCTAGCCTGAGCATACAAATTTTTTTCATTGCTGGACATTGGAGAGATAATTAGAGAGAATGAATAAATAAAGGTTACAGTAAAGGTAATTTTTGACTGAAATAAAATGAATGTGTACTTAAAAGAAGGTTAGTAAAATAAAATACCTGGCGAATCAGCAGCATAGGCCTAGCTTCACTGGTCCAAGCTTCATGTTTTAGGGGTAAACAATGTTTTTCAGTTTACGGACGTAGATATTACTTTGGTATCATGATGAAACTACTCGTAGAATAAAATTTGAATAACAAGAAAACATAGTGATTTGAATACTTTTGTGCATAGGTCTAAGAGTGGTCTGGGCTGCACTAAAAAGATAAATCATAATGGCTGAAAGTCCAGCGTTCGTTTGCGTTTGATCTGAGTAGAATGCTGGATACAACCTAGTCTTTCTGGTGCTTGTGTTGGTGTATTATGAATAAAGATCGGTGTGTTTACGAATTATTTCAGAAGGGGGTAGGGTTTTTACCCTATATAAACATTCAAATGCAATTTGGGAAAAATATTTAAATATTTATCACGAGCCAACGATTTCGGAAACGCTGAATGTCGGTTACTCGCGTGCTACCCATACGCGCATGCGCCGCACCTTTACCCGTGAGTGGACAGATGAAAATTAATGAAACCGACTATAATTATGGATGATTTCCTATACAATTTTCATCTCGAGATAAAATCTACGGGCAAAAAAAGACTAAATGTCAACTTACCCCATCCCTTCCTCAGACTCCCCTCCCCCGAATGGGATGGGGCTCAGTAGCTTGCCGCCTTTCGTTGTAAGGAGGCCTTACTTTGTGAGTTACCGAAGTGTGTCGTAAACGGGCGGTGTTCGTACTTGATTGTGCTTGTGTCACGAGTGTATAACATGCCTAAGAAGCATACCATCCATGATATAGTCCATGTAAGTGAATGTCATAAGGTGGGGGTGAAATTGTGAAGCAAAAAGTGGCATACCGTAGGTGAGGAACTTGTTGCCAAGTTCATGGCGTCCAGCCGGGGTTGGGGGTCTACCCTGCTCTCTTGGTCGTGGAGCCCCAGTAGGCTTTCTCCCCGCTCT
>NC_089776.1:14865417-14907917 GCF_040412425.1 Macrobrachium rosenbergii
CTAATAAAGACATAAGAAAAGTCGAGTAAAATTATATGCCTTTAAATAGAAGATTTATTTAAGATTTTTCTTCTATTATTTTAGAGAACTGAGACTGCAATCTGTAAAATCAAATTAGAGCCAAATTGTAAGAAAATGTGACATTAACATGCCACGTAAGAAAATATTTTATTCTTATTGGTACAATAACAATTTTCTTCTTATTCGTACAATAACAGTTTTATTCTTATTGGTAAATAAGAATTTTGTTCTTATGGGTACAATAACAATTTCATTTTTATTGGTACAATAAGAATTTTGTTCTTATAGGTACAATAAAAATTTTATTCTTATTGGTATATATTTAAGAATTTTATTCTTATTGGTACAATAAAGTTTTTCTTATTGGTACAATAAAAAATCACGGAAGTAAGATTCGAGGACAAACCTTCATTTTACGAAAATATTCCTTTTGAGGAAACAAGATCTTAATAGAAAAAAATATTCCATAAAGAAATATTAACAGTAGGTATGGATATTTATTAACTTACTTAATTCCGGGAAAATATTTATATATACCACTTCCTGCCTTGTTACTATTAGGCTACTTACCACTCTTTACCTTACAAATTTTATATACAAATTAGTCTTGCTGCTGTTATACTTATTGCTCTGTTGTTTGTGTTAAACGAGATAGAAATCTTTGCTGTCTATTGTACAGAGAAGTAGCATAATTTTCATTTTTATTTTTATGATATGTAATAGTTAATAGATGACTGACTTAATTTTTACTTTTTAAAGTATTTCGATAATTTTTATTTTCATATTCATAGTTATTGATCTGTGAAGGATATTTGTTAAGAAATGTCCTGACAAATAGATCTGTTAGAGAGAGAGGGAGAGACACATCAATATTGGAGGGTACCTGACACCCATCCTCTCAATGATTAAAGATTATCATTCAAGCCCCCTTTAGACGCCTCCTTGAGCAGGATGCAATCACTGTCACTTCGTTATCACCTCCTGCAGACGTCACTGAAGGGCAAATGACCAGGTCATATCAATTAGTCTCAGGGGAATTGGTATCTGTTCACATGAATATTAAGAGGTGTTCTTTGATCTGATGTGATTGCCTGGGATGCATTCTTGTGAATAAGGGGATTTTGCTTCTCAAAGTAGCTTCTTTCAGTTTGTAGTAGGATTCCTGTTTAGGTGTATTTAAAGGTATTTCTTGGCCAGTTCTACATAATACTAATAATAATAATAATAAAATTTCAATGCTATTAAACATGTTGATATTTCTTCATCGTCAACTGAAATTCTCTTTAATAAAATTATTTTTTAGATAATATTCTTTCAGTCTGACATCTTTTCTGGAATTTTCTTTATAGACGAAAATCTTCCTCCATTTGTGTTGCTAATTAATGAGATATGATAGCTTAATTGTCATTGCAACTGTTGCAAATAAGTCCTGACGCCAACTGTAACCTAATAGTGCTCTGTCACAAATAAATACAAAATGTTAGAGCAATAATAATATAATAATAATAATATATCTGATATTTTGATTATGCATAAGATGTGGCTTATTGATGATTTGTTGCACCATTCACTAATTTTATTTGAAGCCAAATTTAGTGGATCTTATTCACGGCCAAATATGGTTCGTTGACACTTTCAAACTACCCAGTAATAAATGATTGATAACTTGGCTGACTGACAGATTTGTTAATTGAAATATGGACGGCATTCGTTTGAACGTTTTACGCAATTTGTGCTACATCCGTGTCTCTGTGATTTGGGTAATATTTTTCCATCGTTGCTGGAAAGCTGTTGATTTGGGAAAAACTGCAAAATCGATCAGAATAGTGCTGTTTAAATGACTTTAGTGTTAGTGTATTCTTATCAGCATTATTATTCTAATCTATGCAAAATTGATAACTTTTGAGGTTTTTAGAACCAGTTGCTTGCCACCTCTCTCTCTCTCTCTCTCTCTCTCTCTCTCTCTCTCTCTAATCCTCCTTTTGAGAACAAAGGTAAGAAAACAGTTCTGCATAATGTGTTGAAAGTATCAAGAAAATATCAGTCATTTTCATCTAGGTTATTATTTTGTTGCTTGCTATATTACAATATCTTAACCCCCGTAGGATGGTAGGGCCCCCGTTGCACCTCAGGTGGTGCACTGTAAGTTTTGCTGAAGGGCGTTTGCAGCGTTTTAGCCTTTTACTTTACCTCCATTCCAGCTTCCTTTCTTCAGTCTTGCTGTCTATCTTCTCGAACTGTTGCTTCTTTGTAGGATTTTCTCTCAGTTCCACTTTCGATCCTTATACTTCATCTCACTGATTTTACGGATCTCTTAACTATCTGTCCAACCACTCTAACTCCCCCTTTTCACTGTCATGAGCGCTGAATGGCCTAAAGTGTCTCGGTGCTTGGCTCGCCAGCCTGAATATCAGAAATCCATAAACCATCAAAATATTTTACCAAAGAATAAAACTAAAACACAAAGTTTATAGCATAGCACCCGCGCCGCAGCAAACAGCCCACGCAACATTAGGCTTTAGAAAAAAACGCGAAAACGACCCAGGAACACAAAGGAAGGTGCGAAGGAGTTGAATTATTGAAACACCATAAACAACTAGATCGCTCTGTTCTATTCAGACTCGGAAGAAAACTAGATCTACATGCCGTAAATTCGAGCTTTGTACCGGAAGGCTGTCAAGGAAATGGCTATGAGGAAACGAAGAGAATATTCAGGAAAACAATTCTACCGAACGTTTTAGGTGTCTGCTCGTATTAGAATACAGTATTTACCTTTCGCTTGAATCTCCAACATAAGCTTCTCCTTTAGCATATGATTTACTGACTGGCAGTAACAATGTTAGAGATGAGGTTTTCATGATTTGTGTTTCGGCAGCATTGAGAGAATTTTACTTAAACAGTGAGGCTGACTATAGAAATTTAAAGAGGTATTAGAAAGAGAACCGGATTGAGTAGCCACTATTATATATATTTATTAACGCTGTTAAAAATGGGACTTTACTTGCGTATATTTTGGCATTATTGAATGAATTCTACTTGTGAGAATCACTATGGACATTTTAAAATGTATTGAGGCGAGATACGAATAAGATACGGAGACTACAATCTTTTACTGATTTATTTACAAAACTCTCACACAGGTCAATAGCTCGTGCGAGCCGCCATGTAGCTTCTGACCTCTGACAGGTCGAGAAAGGGATTAGATTCAAGCATCTGTGTTTGTTCACAGACAGAAATGAACTGATACAGAACATTTGACTAAAGCTCATACACATATGGTTGGAAAGCTGGCGTAACAATACATACAATGGTAAAAATACATAGATCGTGATAGTATGACAACGGAGATATATGAACATAGACGTACATGGTTTCTCTCGCGGGTTAGTCATCGCGGCATAAAGGAGATTTTGATTGCGGGTGAGTGTAGGCCCGCACACGTGGCCGTTACAGTATTGTTTAGAAAAAGCGACGGATTAAAAAGGCATTAATATATATCTTTAAATAAAAATGCAAAATGTCCACGAGCAATAGGCTATTTAGTTTTACATCATCTTGAAAAATTTTGAAGTTATTAAAAACGAATTCGCGCTTACCGCCTCCACAATATCAGTACCTTTCACACAAGCCAATTTTCATATGTAAAAACTTTGAGGACGAAGATCTCATGTGCTTGCAGACTAACATTGATATTGTTCATTAAGGTTAAACCTGGAATATATTCCTTTGATATTCTACATTTTTGATGTTTGTTTTCACGTAACTTCACAAGAGACATATTTATTTGACCCAGTGTCAGATACGAATAAAAAGGAGCAAGCTAGTAGCTAAAATAAGCTGCGTGAGCTTATTTTAGCTATTAGCTAAGGTAAGCTAAAAGGACGATAAATATGTTCTAAATATTAGACTATCGTCATTTCAACATTTAAATTATCTCTCTCTCTCTCTCTCTCTCTCTCTCTCTCTCTCTCTCTCTCTCTCTCTCTCTCTCTTCTCTCTCTCTCTCTCTCTCTATATATATATATATATATATATATATATATATATATATATATATATATATTATATATATATACACATATATATAGGCTATATATATATATATATATATATATATATATATATATATATATATATATATATATATATATAGAGAGAGAGAGAGAGAGAGAGAGAGAGAGAATTTAAATGGTGAAATGACGATAAGTATTCTCAAACTTGTCGGATTTGGCCACATGCAACCCCTCCAAGAAACACGAAGGGGGCAGGTTTTGCAAAGAACATTCCCCAAATTCTTGAGAATATAGCTACTAGCTTGCTCCTTTTTATTTATATCTGACGTTGGGTTAAATAAATACATTTCTTGGGAAGCCACGTGAAAACAAACATCAAAAACGTAGAATATCAAAAGGAATATATTCCAGGTTTAACCTTAATGAACAACATCAACGTTAGTCTGCAAGTAAATGAGGTCTACGTCCTCAGAGTTTTTACATATGAAGTAACATTACAGTTTTTCAATTTCCCAGATGTCAGGAATTTAAATCACATGGATGAGCAAGGAAACCAGATGAACATCTAGAAGATTCATCTCTTGACAAGAGGAAAATTGGGTTGTGTGAAAGGTACTGATATTGCGGAGGTGGTAAACGTGAATTCGTTTTTTATAAACTCAGAATTTTTCAAGATGATGTAAAGCTAAATATTGCTCGTGGACAAGTTGCACTTTTATTTAAAGATATAGCCTATAGTAATGTCTTTTTAATTGGTCGCTTTTTCTAAATAATACATTTTAAAATGTCCATAGTCAATCTCACAAGTACAATTCATTCAGTGTTGCCAAAATATACGAAAGTGTATTTTTCTGTATTTTAACCATATTATGCTTCCCTTCTACTCGAAATAAATGGTATTTCGTTATAGTATACGAGTCTTATTTACTTATGAAACTATATAATAAAAATAGTAATAATAATAATAATAATAATAATATAAGAATAATAATAATGTATACACACACACACCCACATATATATATATATATATATATATATATATATATATATATATATATATATATATATATATATATATATATATATTATATATATATATATATATATATATATATATATTATATATATATATATATATATATATATATATATATATATATATATATATATATATATATATATATATATATATATACATGTGTGTGCGTATGAATTTACTATCAGGTGGAAAAACGGCATGCATTTTGTAAATATCTGTAAAGGTTCATCAAACTTAATGAAACAAAATCAGTCATACTTTTTCCAACAGTGACAGGCGAATAATTTCATAAGTAAATAAGACCCGTGTACTGTAACGAAATGCCATTTATTTCGAGTTGAGGGGAACCATAATATGGTTAAGATGCAGAAAAACCTTGATTATAAGCAACCAGGATATTCGTTGTTGTTTAGAAATGATACACCTTCTCCTTTGCCGACACTGATTAATGCCAATTAGGCTATTCTGGGCCATTATCACTTAGGGTCGCAGAATATTTTGAGGGGTAGAAGAACATTCTCGTGTAGGCTAGTTAAAGGATTGAAATATAATTTGCTGGTAAGAAACCGAAGCATTCTTCGTTAGAATGTACGTATATCTGTATGGAAAGAGGTCGCACGAATTCTTTGAACTGAGAACAAGGCCAATCTGAAGTTCAGTTTTTTTTCTTAATTCTTCATTAGCTTTTCTAATATTCATAATTGTCTTGAGATATTCACAATTTTCGTGACTTTTAATTTTTCTTTGTATTACTGCCTAACATTCAAGAAGGAAGTAATTGAAATCAACAAGAAAGCGACAAGAAAAACATCGAAAAAAGCTATTTATCTGAACTACGGCCCCGGAATCCACAAGGCGGAAACCCGTTGTAAAACTCTACGAGTTTATCGCCCAACATTTAACTACCTTATGTTTTAGCCTAGAGAATAAAGACTGCAGTACCCACGGTGCTGATGTATTTCTGTCTACCAATATGTGAACATTCACCAATTATTGTTCAGAATTAACGTTCAAGAGAAAAGAATTATGATGAAAATTGGGAAGACTCAATGTAGATCAACTCGAATGATGTAGCCATTCTATTTAACAGTGCATGTTTAAGAGAGGGGCTACTTCCTTCATGTAATTAAAATCATTTCATATATCAACAAAGTAATTGAATAATTTATTTGAATATGCAAATTTTTGTCGCAACGAGAAGTTGATTGATTAAACTAATTAATATTTATTAACGTGTGAGTTAAGGACATGCAAAAATCAGGCACACACACGCACGCATAAGTACACAAACAGAAAATACCTTTTTCCCACTCTCCGTACGAATAATAATCGCAGAGTCTAGTTTCTTCGTTTAATCTTCAAATCGTAACTGACTAGTCTTTTTCCTTTTATCTTTACAAATATATGAATTCTAATTGCTTTCATCACAAAAAAATTCGCCTCTAAAAAATCAGACATTCTTCACTTTATCAATTTAATTTTATTTAGATTGGCATAATCTTATATTTGGTCGCTGCCTTGGTAGCATTTCTTTTTTACCCGACTTCGGTTTTATTAAGAAAGATTATCTTAATTACGATATTTTCTAAAAGCGAACTAATTCTCTAACTTCAACAATAATTTCTGTATTTCCTATTACCTTCTGTTACGTCTTTCAAATGAACACTATTTTCTTTGGAAATATGAATTTCGAGTCAGTGGCCCCTGTGAGCGTGGTCTATTTCAAAAGAACACTATATTCTTTGAAAGCTTGAATTTCGAGCCAGTGGCCCCTGTGAGCGTGTTCTATAAGAATAGGGTTCATCTTCTGATTGTTGATAATAATAATTGTAACAGTCATTCTCTGGGTAAATCACAAGATATCCCTGAATAAAAAAATGTCTATTTATGAAGACCGTTGATATCAATCTCGCCTACATTCTCAGCCAGAATAGGTCAGTCATATCCTGCGGGATGGATGTCAGTTATCTCAGTAATTATCTTATATTAATATTGATATACTCGAGCTTGAGGGCATGCTTGGAATAATATCCTCTAATGTCTTTGCATTCTAAATTATGATCTGACTTGTTTCATTGTTGAGAAAAATTGCTACGTATGATTACTTTGTCAGTCTTGTGTTAGTTGATCCATTTGTAGCTAAAGTTTGTGTTTGAAAACGATCTGACATTAAAGATTGAGGACTGAGTTGTGCACTGCATGTCCTTTCACGTAAATGATCTAAGATCTCCTAATCATCTGCTGAATCATTTTCACCTATAATACCATTGTAAACAGCTCTGTCAGTTATTTCATACGTTTATGACGGAAATCATTTTCCTTAGCCTAGATAAATCTGAAACAGCTGCAAATTAAAACTCCTTAATAATAATCAGAGGAAACTAAACAAACAGGATGTATCTGAACGCAAAAAAAAATAAATAAAAAATAGCAAAGAATTCTGGAAGCCAAAGGAAAATCTCATATTACTTGCACAATTAGATTACCTTCACGAAAAAAGAATTGAAATTCACTTCAGTTCTCACAGTCATCTTCTCAAAATCGTTTCCTCCTCTGGCCAGTTATTTATCTCGTAACTTATGCGCCCAGAATCCGAGACAGAAAAATATAAACTAACTCAAAGACCAGAGAAATAAAAACAATACATAAAAAATGTTGACCTGTTTGAAAGACTCAAAAGATGTTATGAGATCAGGAGCATAATTACATTTTTTTTAGGTTGTTGGTGCTAACGAGTTTCCCAAATTGCGTGTGGGATATTTTTGACGTAATTCCTTGTATTAAAGGAAAACTGTGGATCTTTTGAACACAATAAATAGGTCTGATGAATCTCTTGCAAATGACTCTGACACCATAATGGTTTTTCATCAATGTTTTCAGGTTATAAAAAGAAGACAGCAACAATTGTTACTTTTTCTCTTTCCAGAGAAATCTTGTAATAAACTGCCTGTCTGACTGACTATTTTTCTTTTATATATCTATCCATCTACCTGTATATATATATATATATATATATATATATATATATATATATATATATATATATATATATATATGAATATGTATTTATTTTTAAATATAGACATTTTTAAATATAGACATATACATATATATTTACACATACAGACATATATATACATACGTATATATACATATGTGTGTGTGTGTGGATGAATGTATGTATGCATACATATATGGGGGCGCGTGTGTGCGTGCTAGTACGCGTTGGCAATGAAAGTTGAAGATTAACCAAATCTTATATCCCATAGCCTATATAGTACGTCGAGTATTTAACAGGCTAATAACCATTACTAACATTAATTTAATTATCTCGAGGAAACTACCCAAAATTAATTTGTAATTATGATATCCCAATAAGTATAGCATCCCCCCATTGTGAAATATGAGCTGAGTTACATGTGGGACGTAGTTTCGTTATGATAAATTTTGTACATTTTATACTTGAAGGAAATTGTGATAATCTATCAAAATGTTTTCGAAAATTATCACGTATATTATTAAAAGTAATCAGACGGGTGATAAAGACGACCAAGTTTTCAGATATTTCCAATTAATCATGTATAACTACTCGGGAACCCGGTGAGGCTTCTTTTTTTTGCTTAAATTTGTCAGTTTTTTTTTAAAACCGGTAAACGCTCTTAATAATCATGTATTATTCGAGGAATTTTTTTCGTTAATTCGGTAGCAGACAGTGCCCAAAGGAGGAAACCCTCACGATAATATGAATATTCTAAAATATATAAATGTATGTAGGCTATATATAATATATATGTACGTATATATGTGTGTGTGTGCGCGTATGTATGTAGACAGTAAGCTAGCCACTGCTGGTTTTACCAAGATGAAACGGAATAAAATATTGGTGTTAGTTTGACAAAACTAGCCGTGGCTACCGAAAACCAATTGTCTCAACACACTCACACACGCATGTATACATATATTATATGTATTTATATACAGTATACATATTCTAAACATTTCTCATTATTGTAGAATTTCCCAAAGCTATTTTTCTTTCTCGCGCGCAGACACGCCAAACCCTTCCATGTTTCTTTGAAAATAAACTCGTACTTTGCGTAAGGAAGGGATCTTTAGAGGTGCAAAAACAAATGCAATCTACAATGATGGAGAGATGGACAATACCATGATCACTTGGAGCTCGGAAAATGGACAGAGGACTGTCGCACAATTTATTGGGAAAGAATTCGATGTTGGACAAAACGAGGTACTCTGTGATGAAAATTTAATGAGAGAAATCGTAATACGACCGTACACATATACAAATATGCATACATGCATGCATACTTTAATTACATATATAGGCTAATTACACATGTATATATCCATATAACATATACTTTGAAGACTTTAGTGTTATATAATATCCATATAACATATATCGTTTGTACTTATATAGACTTTAGTGTTATGTATATATATATATATATATATATATATATATATATATATATATATATATATATATATATATATATATATATATATATATAATGTATGTGTGTGTGTGTGTATATGTGTGTGTGTGTGTGTGTGTGTGTGTTATATATATACATATTATACATATATAGATTATATTTTTTATATAATTAATATATTATCGTGGTGACTATTTAGCCTTTGACCCCTTAAAACAATGAAACCTCTCGTTAAATGTATCAGATTTTAAAGCCATTCCAAGCCATGAAATGTAAATGGTCTTATTTCCAAAATACACATTAAAGTTTAGAGAATATTCGATGAGATCTTTTGGACATGAAAAAGCCTTCAATCCTACCACAAACATAAAGGATAATGCAATATCCTCTGCAAATGTCGAAGGATATCGAAAGTTAAATTCGTAGGATCTTTTGCAATTGCTGAAACCCAAGGAAGTCCAATTGATCCAGGAAGTCCTATCCTATCCTCATGGCCACTGGGCTTGATCCTTCAGCGCATGAAATGCTAAAGATTTCGTCCTTTAAAAAAAAAAGCAGTGGAAATCCTTTGGGAGATTTTAACTGAGTACGAACTAAAATTGATTCGAGGTCGGGTTCCAAGAATGAGTTATTGTGGTCGGAGCGATCCAAGAATGAGGTATTGTGGGACGACCGATAACATTTTCACAAGTGGTATATTGTCTCCTTGTTAAGTTTATTTATTTCTATTTACTACCCTAAAACAGTTCTCCCTTTATTTTAATAGTTTACTTAAGTTTCTATTTAATTAGTAATATGTTAACTTATTTTTTCTTTTCTAATAACTGATCTCTTCTTTTTGTAATACCTATTACCTTCTCTTACTTTTATTTGAGCACCATACACTCTGGAAGCTTGAATTTCAAGTCAGTGGCCCCTGTAGGTTTGTTCCATGTGAAGAGGGTTCATCTTCTTCTTCTTCTTAATAATAATAATAATAATAAACACGAAGAACTTTAATATGAGCCACAATCACTGATTTGAAATCTCTTTCAGCCACAAACAAAGGCTTTCATAGTTCCTTTCCAAAACATTAACCACATCACCACGCACAAAAGGAGAGGCATTACCATAAACAAATAGTCCACCCTCACGTTACATTTCCCTCACGATCATTTGCTCGTTCGTAAAAATCTGACATTGTAAACAAACCTTCCCTCTGCCCAATCCAGCCATTACGCTTCCCTTAATGAAGTTGTATTTGCGTATACGTCAAGTGACGCTATTATTCGCTTCACTTTGCCTCTTGCAAACTCGTCACTGAGTTTCCAAAATTCCCTTTTCTTCATCATTTTAAAGTATGTTTATGATTCTTTTTGTTTTATTCAGTATATATATATATATATATATATATATATATATATATATATATATATATATATATATATATATATATATATATATATATATATATATATATATATATATATATATATATATATATATATACACACGTGGTCAAGTGGGCTAACGCGTCCGCATTCTGATACACCGAATGCGGGTTCGAATCCTGCCGCGGACGTCAGAATTTCTTCATTTGGTTGCTCACTTGGACCTGAAGGCTTCGTAGTGACAAGCTTAGGCGGTCAAAAAGTGTAAAGAAATCGAGAAGTTAAGAGGGCATTGTGGCTTTTTCAGTTACGTGCATATAAGGTAAAAAAAGTGACCAAGGGTAACACACACACACACACACATATACACATATATATATATATATATATATTATATTTGTTTATATTATACATACATAAATATACATATGTACAAACATTATATATATACCCCTTCTCTCACCTCATGTCCCCCCCCCTCAGTATCCAAAGCCACAATGACTGCATTAACAATGACATCGAACTACCTCTGAATAACCTCTGAAAAAAAAAAAAAAACTCGGGAAGCGCGGAAAATGGCAGACGTAGAATTGATACCTTTGTTGCTGGAAGGGTTGACTACTCAGCTGGAAGGGTTGACTACTCACTAATGACTAGTATCGATTATTCCAGCCAAAAGAGAGATGCGATTACAACCCCATATGCTTTGCTGTTCTCTTTGCGAAACATCTGGCCTTTTCACACGATGGAAAAAAGTAATTTTTCTGTACTAGAATATCAGTAACAACTGGATTGTTAAGCGATATATTCCTCCTTGTTGTTACAACATAAAGGATTCCATAAATCCATGGCCACAAACTCTTTACAAACAGCAAATTTAATTTTCTCTTCTGCCCCAAAGGAAAGGCCATAGGTCCTTGTAATTTGATCAAGAAGATTTAGAGTCTCATGCATATATGATATCTAGATTATTCATTCGTGACAGAAAGATATTTCTTTTTATTTTTTGTCATTTCCAACATTTCCCTGACCAACAGCCCCAAATATTTATGAGAAAACAAAAGATCCGAAGATTTCTGATGGCATTAAACCTTTCAGAGACCGTCTGTCGTATGTAGGCTTCTCCAATTACATTTTTTGCAAAAATTTATTATAAAAGATATGAAAACTACGTCCATTAAATATTGGTAAGAAAACAAAAAATCCCAAGATGTATGAGGGTATTACACCTAGCAGAGACGGTCAGGCTTATGGAGACTTCTCTGATTGAATATTTTTGCAAAGTATTGATATAAACTGTATGTAAATGCCTCCAATCCAGATCAACTAACCGCTAATCGCTGTATTAATTTTATGCTTCTTCGATTAAAACATCGTTGCAAAAGGAGGATTATAGACGGTTTAAAATCTCGTATCCCTATCAACTCAACGCTAATCACCGTATTAATCACGACACATCACAGCCTGTTAATTAGCCTGCTTGTCGATTCACGAATCAGAAATTCACGGTGACCTCAGATGTCAATTACGAGAGGTCTTCTTCCATCATCCCATTTTCGAGAAGATCAGTGTGCCATATCCTAGAAGATTGGATGGGGCCCTAATTGATCTCCCCCCCCCCATTCAACTACCCTGTCAAAAGTCAACCCTCTTCCGTTCTTTCTATGGTTGGGTCGTTCTCAATCTGCCTTAATCTTGCCCGCTGCTGACGTTAACAAGGACCTGACAGGCTTCTCTGAACCGGGAAGATGAAGAAGAAAAGACTGGGTTTGGTTTGATGCTGATTTATTTCACGTCACTTTATCTCAAACTTTTCCTGTCTGCAAAAGGTATGAAAATCTTAGAACCGAACCCGTGAGAGGTATCAGCAATCACATTTTCATTTATTCCATCTTGCTGTCCAACTATTCCAACTCCCTTTTTACAGTATCTTAAGCTGAATGGCTGAAAGTGCCCCAGTGCTCGGCTTTATGGCAAAATTTTCAGGAATCTGATCAAATCAGTGCCACTTCATCAGATCCATGAAAACCATCATGTAAATTGTCCTTCGTTTATTGCTCAAATGTCTAAAGAGTCTATTCAACCTATATTTGTTTTTTCTAAAGGGTTGAATCAAAGGCTCTGTACGTTACAGGAAAGTTCTGTAGGTTACAGAAAGGCTGTGTAGGCTACAGACGGGCTAAAGACCTTGTAGGCTACAAAATAATTCTTTCTAACTAGCATTCACTTCAGCTATCCTAAAAGGGTGGTCATCCTCTGCTTATTCAATAAATATTATTTACCCATTACCACGTATAATTTCCAGATAATGATAATGTCGACTAAAATTGAGGTATTTTGTCAACTCCAAACCTTCGTCCTCGTTGTGTACGACAAATCCCTTAATTCCCTCTACAGATTCAGTATGGAAGGAAGCCCCGGAGTTCGATGGTCCTCTAGATTAGGCAGAATTTCGGGACATTCACTCCTGAATGTGGAATTATATGCCCTCACATATACTCACATACATACAAAAATATACCTACATGCATACAGAAATATACATACATACATGCATATAATATATATTATATATACATATATATATATATATATATATATATATATATATATATATATATATATATATATATATATATATATATATATTAACTTTATCACATACACAATTGTTCTGTGCATTAGTAGAATTACTAAAAGGACCTCATTCAAACTGGATGGTATCTAATGGAGTTTTTATTCAAAAAGTTACAAGCTTTCTTGGACAAACAGTCCACATTATCAAGTAGCCTATCCGTACAATGAGCAGACGCGTAGTCCGGCTGTATTTATATCTGTGTGCTGGGTACTTTTAATCCTATAATCGCCTAGCTCTTCCTGTGTGACCTCCACCCCCTCTTGACCTTGTTCTTTCTCTGATCCTTCCTCCTAGGTGACCGTTTTCCGTTCGTTCTCTTACATTTTTTCTTCGTTTCCTTGCTACTGTGGAGTATACGATTTTTCTAGATATATATGGTGTCTTCAAAGCCGTTTCCGGTGTTCCCTGCCATCGTGTTGTTGGCGCAAGTTATGAAGGCGTTCTCTGCAACCAGTCTAGATGTTTTGTTGGTGTTCCTGTACAGAAAACTCATATTTTCCCAGTCTATTCTGTGATCATTTTCCCAACAGTGTTTGGCAACTGCCGACGTCTGATTATAATGCCTTATGTTCTGCAGATGTTGTTTGCTTCGCTCTTTACATGATTTGCCAGTTTCGCCATAGTACCCTTCTTCACAGTCTAGACACGCTGCCATATAAACCCCCTCTAATCTCTTCCCCCTCTACCGACTTTTTGTTTCTAACTATTTTATTCCTAATGGTGTTTTTAGCTGCCTATCAATTTGAAATTATTTAGCTTCCTGTTGATGGGTGCAATAGAGTTGTTGTCCGGGACTGTAATTATTTTCTTTCCTACCAAATGTTCCTTTTCTATCCTTTCCCTCTCCCCAAAATAGTTTTTCCTTGCTTTGATATGTGCCCACTCCCACCAATACTTTTTGAATAAAAACTCCATTAGATACCATCCAGTTTGAATGAGGTCTTCAGGGATGAGGTTGCTACCCCATGACTTCATGTGGTTGCTACCCCATGACTTCATTGCCACGTGCTAGCACCAGCAGGGTAAGCAGGTTGCTGGTGGGAGTGAACCAGGAGAGAGAGAGAGAGAGAGAGAGAGAGAGAGAGAGAGAGAGAGAGAGAGAGAGAGAGAGAGTAATACTCACTGCGATTTAAAAGTGAACAAAAATACTTCCTCAAAGTTTATTATGTAAAAAGTTGTCTGGCTTCATCATGAACACTAATTACATATCTTTCTGAGGTTCGTAAGCTCCCGTGAATAGCTTCTCGTCTGTACAAAGAAAAATTGTGAAGGTTACACAGAAATATTAGAGAATGCCAGCGACCCGACAAGATAATAAAAACATAAATAAGAAAGTTTATATACCAGAATTTTAGTCTAGGAACTGTTTGTGTGTGTGTACCTTAAATTCTACCAAACGTTTATATTATTTTTAGGTTTAATGTGTGAATTTAAAGAAACTGGACGGATTTTCCTTTTATTCAGAATAAAAATTCAGAATGTACTTGATACCAAAATAAATTCTGTTCAGACCATAGGCCTGGCATTCCTATATCACTAATTACTATAGCTAACTTACAAAACGATACCACGAAATTCAAACGTAACAAAAATCAACAGGGAACAATGAGAAACCATTCCAGCGACGCAAAATCACCAACGAATGCCGGAAACGCGACTGAAAATAAAAGGGCATCGAAACGCATCTCTTGTACTTTATTGGATTTCAATCTGCCGTGCGATAGGCAACTGCTATTTGTTCACCCATATATATATTGCCAAGGATATAACAGGCCAATTTGCTCTTTATTGAGGTTGTCTATTCCATTCGAGCGTCGAATTATGTCCCCACTAGACAACCAGTTCGTTAATACTTTTTAGGAAGCTTAAATATAGCGAATGAATACTAGTATAAGGAAAGAGAATGCAATTACTGACACGTCATATTAAGGGTAGCGGACATAGTTTCATTTTATGAGCAATGTATTGAGTATGATTGCTGTTTACTAATTTTGCACGGGGTTACAATTTATCGACGAACCTTCATTACCTATTTCTAACAATCTTGACACTAAAATCACCCTTCGGCCTTTTTAGTGCATGCGTCTTCTTCTTCTTCTTCTTCTTCTTCTTCTTCTTCTTCTTTTCTTCTTCTTCTTCTTCTTATTTTACTAATGTATTATCGTTTTCCGATATTGCTTTGTATTGCCGAGGTATAAGAGAGAGAGAGAGAGAGAGAAAATATTTTTTCTAATGCTACGCCATTCAGAAAAGTGTTGGTATAGAGAGAGAGAGAGAAATGCTTATTCTACTTCTACCCTAATCATAAAAGGAGTTGGTATAGGGGCAAGTAAGAGAGAGAGAGAGAGAGAGAGAGAGAGAGAGAGAGAGAGAGAGGAGCTTCTTTTGATTTAGCTCTGTGCAGAATTGCAAGGAAGGTCCAACCCACTTAGGGGAACAAATCAAAAGAAAGTTGTGGCCCCAAAAAAAAAGGCCCCATTAGCCTATACTTTGAAGATATAATAATAACACTGATGAAATATGATATATCGGAGACGGTATTCAGGATCCCCATAGAAAAATAATGAGCTTTCCTCCACAAAGAGAATGACGAGGCCAGAAGCATAGCCTGTGCATAACGGGAGTTATTATTCTGGTATTTGTCAGCAGTATGTCAATATTGATTAAGAAAGGAGAGAGAGAGAGAGAGAGTTCTGAAATATTAATGATGGTTATGAAAGGACGTTTCTGACGTAACACCAAGGACACTGATTGTATAGTATAGTATTTATCTACTACAAGATAGATATAATTATAAGATAATACTGGTGAGGATTCGAAGGAAAAGGTATTAATGTATATATATATATATATATATATATATATATATATATATATATATATATATGTGTGTGTGTGTGTGTGTGTGTGTGTATATACATATATGTATATAATGTACATATCGATAGATAGATAGGTAGGTAGGTAGACAGATAGATAGATATACAGATATATATATTATATATATATATATATATATATATATATATATATATATATATATATATATATAGTGTATATAATTTATATATATATATATATATATATATATATATATATATATATATATATATATGTATATAGTTATCCTTAAGTGTTTTCATTAGTATACAGAGCGTGTCCTGTTTATCTTTTTGTTTTAGAGTAAACTAATAAAGACGCTGAGTAAAACCTGATGAGGCAAAGAAAATTACTTCCCGCTTTTCCTAATCAGAAATGTAGTTGGGAGGGTAACAAGCCAGTTTCACAATATCAGATAAAAAATATACGAAACAGTTGCTATTCTTATATATATATATATATATATATATATATATATATATATATATATATATATATATATATATATATACATATATATATATATACATACATACATATGTACATATTATAGATATGTAATATATATATATATAATATATATATATATATATATATATATATATATATATATATATATATATATATATATATATATATATCATGTGTGTGTGTGCATCTGTTGAACAGCCAGTGAGGGTACACCAACTCAGATAAAACTTCAGGAAGTGGTTTGGGCTTCACAACTGAGAAGTAGCACTCCAGAAAGTTATCAAAACAGTGTCTTATTTTCATAGGATTTGAAATCACTGATTTGAAATGCTCTTTCCTTCACAATCTACCTCGTGATTTATACAAGTAATATAACTCTTCCAACTGCAGATTCTAACTCATACCATACCTTCATAATAAAGCCAGCCTCGAAACGACATTCGTTGTGAAAAACACTGACGTCACTTTATGTTTACGGTATCATAACCGCGCGATATTGACGTCATAAAATTCTGTAATACAGACCGGTACTTACCAGTGTACTAGAGTGACTTTGCAATGCCCTGATTGGACTCCAGTATTCGAGAAACAATTTTCTCTCTCTCTCTCTCCTTTACCCGTAGGTGGGAGTTGATGTAATTTGCCTCCTTCATCTACTCTCTCTCTCTCTCTCTCTCTCTCTCTTCTTTACCCGTAGGTGGGAGTTGATGCAATTTGCCTCCTCTCATTACCTTGATGGTTCCTGTAATTTCCTTGAGAGTTTCAGGGAATATATTTGGATAACAGGTGCCTCCAGAAGACTGGCTTTCACAGGTAAAGGATAAAAAAAAAAAAAAACTCCTTTCGTAATTTCCTCGTATAGTTGCGAAAATTAGAGAGTAACATTTACTTGAGATTCATTCGAAATAACTAGTGTGGCTCAGTGGTGGCGTAGTGGGTACGCACGGTAGTTTCCAACAGGGAAAAGTGATATTTGTTATTACTAGGACTTTGTTTGGTGACGTAGTTTCTTACCTAACCCAGAATGAAGAGCAAAGATCGCATCAGACAACACAGACCTCCCCTCCTCCTTTCCTTTCTTGTGTCCCTCCTTATCTTTCTCCGCTCCCAGTCTTCGTCACCGACATGCTATGCAATATTTGCTTTGCTTAAGCGAAGGAGAAAGGGTGAAACAGCGCTCGAGGATAATTCTGAGAGAGGAAACAAAAGCGTGCTGAGCAATTTGCTGCTTGGGTGCACGCTATGTTTTCCTGTCGACTATCGGAAGAGTGGAGTTATCATGTTCTTTCATCCCGGCAATATTTCATACCTGATTGTTGTATACAATTGTGGCCTTGATCAGATATATATATATATATATATATATATATATATATATATATATATATATATATATATATATATATATATATATATATATATATATCAACATGTGTAATCAGTCATTACGCGTAATGACTGAAATTTCAGTCATCACGCGTAATGCATTTAGGGACATTTGATCCCCAAGAGCTAGTACTAAACACGGCGAAATACATTTGACCCCAAAGGACTAGTACTAAACCCGGCGAAACAGTGTAGGTGACTCACTGTTTCGCCGTGTTTAGTACTAGCTCCTGGGGGATCAAATGTCCCTAAGTGCATTACGCGTGATGACTGAAATTTCAGTCATTACGCGTAATGACTGATTACGCATGTTGACTGTAACATATATATATATATATATATATATATATATATATATATATATATATATATATATATATATACTGTATATATATATGAAATTTTTTATCACACCGTGATTTATATACAATCATGAAGCTACAAATGTCGCAATATCAAATTCACGCTACCTCAGTATCTCCGATGGAGAATTACCACCGAAGGGGAATTTATATAAGTGATAAATGAATAAGTACCACCAGGGACGCGAACCCTTGACATGGACCCATTCAGCGACTCCAGTGGACGTTACCACCGCGCCATCAAGAGAGGTATAAAACATTACCGAGTCTGCTGTACTGTTTTTTCCCGTCGTGAGCGGGGAAATTGTACTTAGCCTCGGCAATAACCCACCTCCGCCATGGCGCGGTGGTAACGTCCACTGGAGTCGCTGAATGGGTCCATGTCAAGGGTTCGCGTCCCTGTTGGTACTTATTCATTTATCACTTATATAAATTCCCCTTCGGTGATAATTCTCCATCGGAGATACTCTCAGAGGTACCGTGAATTTGATATTAAGCGACATTTGTAGCTTCATGATTATATATATATATATATATATATATATATATATATAGTGTTTGTCTTTATGTTTATACATGTTTATGTAATATATATATATATATATATATATATATATATATATATATATAATATATATATATATATATATATATATATATATATATATATATATATATATATATATATATAATTCCATTAAGCTACATCAACTAAAATAAAGAAGTTTCCTCCCAAGGCAAAATCTTTAGGCACGGCCTTTATATAGTGTGTAGCATTTCCCACTGTATAAATTACATCTTTTCCTTACTGCGTTAAGCAGATATTCGACGTGTGCACTAGCTTGAAATAAAATCTTCCTTCTCACATTTTCTCCACAGGTCCAAACCATCACATAGTTCATTAATGTTAACCTTATTTCAGATTATTACTCACTCTTATTCTTATATACTCCATTACTCACGATCTTCCTTTAGAGACCTGAGATTTTGCTTTGGAGACAAGGAGACGCTTCTCTCTCATCCGCCTCCAGTACAAATCTTGCAATAAATGACCCGTGATCAGATTTTGATCACTATTTAAGGTTAAATTTGTGTCTATAAATACTCGGAAACCTATAGAGTATTAAATCACTCTGTATCATGACCATCACAGATAAAAATGAATTAATCTTTCCCCATGAATTTATTTCAAATTTTTAGGACCAGAGTTTTTGCATTTTGCTGAGAGCGATCTTCTTCAATTGCGTCCGAAAATTCCATTTGTTAATCCAGTCAATTCAGACCCTCTCGGCTACAAACGAATGGACTGGCTTTAACAAAATCTGAATCTCATACACACCATCCAGAGAGAGAGAGAGAAGAATCGTTAGGGTATTACCTCTTACCAAATGTGAAATCTCATTAAAGAGATATAACAGCATAAGCATACGTCGACTTAATTCAAGCGAAGCTTCGTCTGGTTGGTTAGACCAAGTCGAGGGTGCAACACCAGGTCACTTATATTCTCTAACACCTTAAAATACGCTTTTACAAACCGCCATTAGGTTAGAGATCGTGCTGGCTTAAGGCTGGTTCAGTCTAGACCAACCAACGATACTTCAGATGACAAGAAAACATTCGTCTTTTTAGTTTTCTGTAAAAGAAAACTATTGTGCCGGCTTTGTCTGTCCGTCCGCACTTTATTCTGTCCGGACTTTTTCTTTCCGCCCTCATATCTTAAAAAATACTGAGGCTGGAGGGCTGCAAATTGGTAAGTTGATCATCCACCCTCCAATCGTCAAACATACCAAATTGCAGCATCTAGCCTCAGTAGTTTTTTTTTTTATTTATTTTAAGGTTAAATTAGCCATAATCGTGCTTCTGGCAACGACAAGGGATACGCCACCACCGGGCCTTGGTTAAAGTTTCATGGGGCGCGGCTCATACAGCATTATACCGAGACCACCAAAAGCTAGATCTATTTTCGGTGGTTTTGCTTATATGCTGTAGCGGCTGTACAGAGAACTCGATTGCGCCGGAGAAACTTTGGCGATTTATTTACTTGTCGACTTCATTCCGTTGCTTCCGAAGACTGGTTGACAGAATTTCATTCTGTATGCAAATCAGTTAATAACTTCTTGATTTTAAAGTTACAGTTGGAAAAATAACCTTCAATTCAAAGATGTTTTAATGCTACAATTCCTATCTGCAATGCGAGTTATATTTTGTACACATTTTGCAACAGAAAGAGGTCACGTAAAGTTTTACTCTAACCACTTAACAGACCACAGGACCTTGTTATCATCTCAGCATCCTACTTCCGGTTTTTCTAGACCCAGATGTTTCGTCAGTTACTTTTCTTTTCTTCCCGGTTGGTTGATTGATTTATAGATTTTAGGCATACATGCCAAGCACTGGGGCAACTAAGGCCATTCAGGGCTGAAACGGAAATTGAGAGTGAAAATGTTTGGAAGGTGTAACAGGAGGAAAAAAAGTTAAGTATACCTTAGTTTAACAAGACCACTGAGCTGATTAACAGCTCTCCTAGGGCTGGCCCGAAGGATTAGATTTATTTTACGTGGCTAAGAACCAACTGGTTACCTAGCAATTGAACCTACAGTTTATTGTGGAATCCGAACCACATTGTACCGAGAAATGAATTTCTATCACCAGAAATAAATTCCTCTAATTCTTCATTGGCCGGCCGGAGACTCTAACTCGGGTCTAGCAGAGTGCTAGCCGAGAAATCTACAGACTCGTCCAACGAGGAACAAAATCTCGCAGTTGCACTATGAATCAATTGTTAGGAGAGGGTGGACAGTAAGACGGAAGAGAAAATGAAAGGAGGTACAGTAACAGGAATGAAAGCATTTGCAGCTAGGGGCCGAAGGGACGCTGCAAGGACCCTTAAGTAATGCCTACACTGCACCGCATGAGGTGCACTGACGGCGCTCCCCCGCTACGGGGCTTTACTTCCCGGGTCTTCCAAATTCTGTGACGCTAATCCTGAAGTAGGGTAAATACTGAAGTTGTTTCTAATGCTGAATAAATTATTCTTTACAGGTGGGCGAGACGAGTCAGCCGTTCCAGAGGCCACAGGATAACAGTAAGTGAATTTCCTAATACTTATATGTATATTTGTGTACATATTCTATTTTGGCATAGGATTGTGGAAGCATGAGCAAATGTATTTATTGTGTGTATGTGTTACAGTAT
Source organism: Macrobrachium rosenbergii (assembly GCF_040412425.1). Taxonomy (NCBI): domain Eukaryota; kingdom Metazoa; phylum Arthropoda; class Malacostraca; order Decapoda; family Palaemonidae; genus Macrobrachium; species Macrobrachium rosenbergii. The sequence continues at coordinate 14,887,253 of NC_089776.1, forward strand.
GAGAACATCTGCCCATGTGCAGTTTTTACTTTCATTTTAATTCGTTCATCTTCGTACTGAATGACCTATTAGGTCCCAGTGCTTGGCCTCAGACCTAGACCTGGTATTTTATTCTAATCCTTCGGGCCAGCCCTATAAGAGCCGAAAGTCAGCTCAGTGGTCTGGTTAAACTACTTTAATACTACTATTGGCATAGGATGCTTTTATATTACAATTAGGCACCATTAACTGATATCAGAGGTTAGAATCCCCAATTTTAAGTAATATCAGGCGATTACCCTTAGACATAATGGAACACTAACATGGGGCTCCATGCATAAGCGAATATTGACTTCCACAACCTTTTCTGATAGGCGTGATGCTAGCGATTAAAGTCTTACAAGAAAACATAGCGAAAAAGAAAATAAACATGCCTTTTTTCTACAGCCGCGAGCTAATTCGTTTTATAAATCGTTAGTTAATCCACCAAATTTTTTTATGAACGCTAATGGACTTTAAATGATGGCTGGAATAATGCTCTGACGTTTCGTTCTTGCAAATCTGAAGTTGGAATGTTTTTATAACTTTAGCCACTGAGTTGCTTTCTCTCTCTCTCTCTCTCTCTCTCTCTCTCTCTCTCTCTCTCTCTCTCTCTCTCTCTCTCTCTTACCATCCTTCTCTCCTCTCTCTCTCTCCTTACCATCCCCCTCTCTCTCTCTTTCTCTCTCTTACCATCCCCTCTCTTCTCTCTCTCTCTCTCTCTCTCTCTCTCTCTCTCTCTCTCTCTCTCTCTCAGCGTTGCTTAATTCAATATACGAAACAAATCTCCCACTTATGAATAATGTTATATCAAGGAATATTCAATATACTTAAAAACTATTGTATATGAAACGTTACTGCATAAATACATTCATACAACTGAGCTACGTCTCCTCGGAAATACAATATTGCAGAACTCAAATAGATTTTTGTCACGTATTCTGATGTATTTTACGAAGAAGCGAGGACGAAATAAGTTGGAAATCCGATACATCCCTTGAGCTAAGTCACTGGCCTGGAAAACTAAATGATATTCGTAGATATTTATGAATATCATTCGTAAGTTATATTTATAAATATATAATGAATATTCATTTATTCTACATCAACTACCATGAATAAAGGATGATGATATTTCCTCGGTTTTACATTTGTAAGTTTTTTTTACGAATAGCAGATAAGCCAAAGGGAAACGTGTCATTCATTTGCTAAAGAGGTCATTGAGATAACATAATATATACTGTGTATATACTGTATATATACACATATATATATATATATGCACTGTGTGTGTGTAAATGTATATATATATGTATATATATAAATATATTTATATATATCTGAATATATATGTGTATGTATGTATATACACATACAGTATATATGTGTTGTGTATGTATATTTTATTTATAACGATATATATGATGTATGCATGAATCTATTTGGAGGAGAATATAAACTTAAGTTTGCTTGTATTTGTTTTTATCCCGTACTCTTCTTCTTTAAATCTGATTTAATTGCAAATGAACCCCGTTCATAGTTTACTCAGCAATTTTCATTACTGGATGTGTTTCTTAATTATTATTAATTATCATGCGACTGACCAGTCTATATGATGCACTCGAGTCCAACTGAGTCCAGAAATAATTCTGGAATAAGATCTTTAAATATATCTGTAAATTTCATCTTCCTCTTAGTCAGTGGTTCTTAACCAGGGGTGTTCGCACCCTTAGGGGGTGCGAAGCCGATTCCTCAGGGGTGCGAGGATGCCTATGAATAATTAAAGCAAAATATATTTTTACATACGAATGATATTTTTTCTTCAGAAAATAAAAATAAAATAAAATAAAATAAATAATCAAAAATATTATTATTATTATTATTATTATTATTATTATTATTATTATTATTATTATTATTTTTTACCCCTAGGGGAGGTAATGCCGTCCGTGCACCTCACGGGGTGCGCTGTAGGCATTACTAAAGGGTTCTTTGCAGCGTCCCTTCGGCCTCGAGTCGCAACACCTTTCATTCCTTTTACTGTACCTCCTTCCATATTATCTTTCTTCCATCTTGCTATCCACCATCTCCTATTATTTTAGCCTTTTCTTTTTATTTCAGCAATTCAGGGGGCCGAGAACTAACTGCCGACTTGAAAGGGGTGCATAAAATGAAAAAGTTAAGAACCACTGCTCTAAGTTAATATCTTCAATGCTGACCTTTCCAAAATAATTTCTATAATCAGGTCCCTGCCTCAAATTGCTTCATTATCTGGTAACAGAATCTCTTCCCGTACACATCTGTAGCGCACAATTTCATTCATTTGACTCGTTATTAGTTAATTGATCACTCCCATTACTTTCCATATCATGATAATGGACCAGTAATGATGTTTGTTGCTGCTATCAGTCTAAAATTTCAATTATTTAAGGATGGGTAAACTCAACGCATTTTGTACTAAGGCATAAACTTCAAGAACAATATCCCTTCAGATTATCAAAGCTGGATAAGGATGACAGAAGCTTTGTTACGGAACTGCATCACGTAAAGCCATAGTAATGATATACTAAACAGCGCTGCCATTTTCATCCGCGATTAGGGAATTAGAAGTGAAAAACTGTACAGCCTATAGCTGTTAGCGTATCGCGTCCTATGATTGTTTGTCAATTACGATTTAATTCTAAAAAGAAATAAATATACACCAAGTACATCAACACAACTTTATACTCTTTTACTTTACTTCCGTTCCCGCTTCCTTGCTGTTCAACCTCTCTAACTATTCATTCTTAGTGCAACTGTGGGATTGTCTCCTGGTTCCACCTTCAGATCCCTGTACTTCACCTCCATAATTTTCTGGCTGTCTTGATCTTGCTGTCCAACCACTCCAACTCTCTCATTTCCCTCTCTCAAGCGCTAAATGGCCGAAAGTGCCCAGCCAGTGTTTGGCCTCACAGCCTTAATTTCGTAAATCTATTCTAAAGAAACAATTTTGATGGCCAAGTGTTAGTTATCTCATTAGAAGTGTAAGAGCATCGTACATCAGGCAGAGACTTTCTCAAATAATTATCCTCATTGTGACATTATTATAATAAATTATAATATTCTCAAGCACGCGTTCCTTCGTGCTGCATTGGTCATAAGGATAAACTAACCTTTTATAGAATTCCCAGCACCAAAATTATACAAGTAACAACAGGAGCAGCTTTCTACAAGTTCTCAGCGCCATATAATGACCGCAGGCATTAAAACAACGTTGGATTATCGTTTTGAATTTCTCGTTTTTATTAAGTCAAAAGATAGTTGTCAATAAACTCTAGAACTGATTTACACTTATACTTAGCAGTTTTCTACAAGTTCTCAGCGCCATATAATGACCGCAGGTATTAAAACAACGTTGGATTATCCTTTTGAATTACTCGTTTTTATTAAGTCAAAAGACTGATGTCAATAAACTCTAGAACTGATTTACACTTATACCTAATCAGTTTATTGCGCGAGAGGTGCTCGATGCTGTGACCACTGAAGTCTACGAAATTACTCATTTTTAGTTTTCTGAAAAGAAAACTTCTGTGCCGGCTTTGCATGGCCGTCCGCACTTTTTTCTGTCCGTACCTTTTCTGTCCGCCCTCACATCTTAAAAACTGCTGAGGCTAGAGGGCTGCAAATTGGTATGTTGATCATCCACCCTCCAATCATCAAGCATACCAAATCGCAGCCCTCTAGCCTCTAGTTTTTATTTTATTTGAGGTTAAAGTTTGCCATAATCGTGCTTCTGGCAACGATGTAGAATAGGACTTTATCGGGCCGTGGTTAAAGTTTCATGGGCCGCGGCTCATACAGCATTATACCGAGACCACCGAAAGACAGATCTATTTTCGGTGGCCTTGATTATACGCTGTAGCGGCTGTACTGATAGCTCGATCGCACCGAAAAAAATAATTATGATTTTCAATCTTGATTCTCCCTGATTATCCGTGTGGGTATCTGAGTGACAAGAATAACTAGTCATCTCCTCTCTTTTCTAGTAATAATAATCGATAATAAAAAGAGTAGCGATGTCAAATTGCTTCAGAATAATACCGGGATTTTTATTAGACAAGGAATCCCACATTTCAGAGAACGGAAAACATTTAAAAGAATTCCTTCAGTGACTTTCAACACAATCATTGTTAAACAATTTTCTTGACAGTATCTTTATCTCTATGAAAGTTGTTTGCAAATGGTAATACGTGTCGTGCATTCTGACAAAGGGATTTAAGAAAATATACTATGAATTATGATTTTCTTGAGACTAAAGTAAAAAAAAATATTTAAAAAAAGCAGTGCTTGAGCGGTAAGTTGCCGAGAGATGATAAATTCGACTTTTTCGAAAAACGAAAAATTATAGTACGTTTTTTTTAGTAAGATGAAACTGAATCATTTTCCCGTTAACAAAACACGAATAATACCGAGGCAGGATAAAAAAAATTCAGTGCGTTTTGTTATCACAAATAATAGTGTAGATTTTTTTTTTGTGAACTTGAATAATTCAGTGGAGCATTTTTTGTAAAACCTCTGTTCCAATGGACAAAAAAAAAAAATGTTTTGTCAGACTCTTTCATTAAAACGAAAGAAACTGAATAGTCAGAAAGTGTATAAATCCGACAGCAATATAAAACTACTTTCTCTGAGGTCCCCTTCTTCAATTCTGAAAATGGGGAAACAATGACTTTTAAATTAACATTATTATATTATATCCATTACGTTCGTTTTCCCCTTTGTTCTGCAATCTTTATCTCTTCCATTCTCGTGCATATTTCAAAGGGATTCCAGTAATCATTCACTGGAATCGTAGTTCCAGGTATGCAGAGAAAGATTTGGTCTTTTGCAGAAGTAATTGCTAATCATGAGATGTCAGTTTAGACTAATGCATTTATCTTTCGATTTGGAAATCTCAAAAAGGGTTTGAGGCATTTCATGAATATATAAGTAAGGCAAATTTTGTTGTGGATTTATTTCTTTTGATCAATACACACGTTAAATATTAGTATGGGTTGACATCATGATTAAAATAATACCATGTAAAAAAGGATGGAGGTTCGTACCTCACTAGTTTTTTTTTTTTTTTTTTTTTTTTTTTTTTTGTAAATGGCGAGATAGAACTTCTTATAACTTAAAAAGTACGATTTCGCAAGAAACGTAATTCAACAGGATCTTTGATTAAAATGCAACAATGGAAGGGAGACAAAATAAATTTTATATACATGTATGTATGTATGTATATATATATATATATATATATATATATATATATATATATATATATATATATATATATATATATATATATATATATATATAATAGGTATTCGGTGTTTTGGAAAACAATCGAGCCTTTAAAAATATGAATCTGTTTAGCAATATAAAATTGCAAATACCAGTAAATACCTATGTAAAATAAACTTTCAAAAAATAAATTTACCTATATAGTTCTCTACAGCTGGTTTTAGCTTTCTATATGTTTAAATTTTTGCAGATTACATCTTTGGGATTGACTTTTCCAAGTAATACCGCATCAGACTTTTCTCTCCTCGTCATCCGAAAGAGATCCGGGACACAAAGAAGGCAATAAAAAAATGAGACACTTTTCATTTTTGGGGTAATCCTAAGTCAGACAAAATGGCCCCAAATAGGTCACCCGCTTCCTCGATGCTTGCTATGTATGAGATTCAAATTTTATTATAACCCGTCTATTCGTTTATAGCTCAGAGGAAGTGATTGGGTTATATTAGCAAATGGAGTTTTCATCTATAACTGATAGACAGCTATTGGCCTAATATCATAAGTTCAGAATAAGGAATTTTACAAACTGAGGTGGAATAACTCAGATTTGCACATATGGTTGACGATTGTATTTATGTGCAACTGGTTCTGGGATTAATTTTGCTAACTGGTTTTGGGATTAATTTTGCTAACTGGTTTTGGGATTAATTTTGCTGAGATTAATCACTGTGGGTGTCTATATGTATTAGTAACTGATATCAAGAAGTGTAGCGTACGAAAAACTAGGTATATGGGAGTTGAAACTACACGAGGGAAAAATTGGAGGTACCAGAACGGGTAAGCTTCCAAAGAATGGAGTTGATTACTGAAAAATGCATTGTAAAAAATAAGATTGGTATTAATGGGAAGGAAGACAAAGTCTCCAGATTTGATGGATTGCTTGTTATAGTAACTTGAATATATATATATATATATATATATATATATATATATATATATATATATATATATATATATATATATTTATGTATTTATATCATATGTGTATAATGTGCGTGTATGTGTACATATATATATATATATATATATATATATATATATATATATATATATATATATATATATATATATATATATATATATATGTGTGTGTGTGTGTGTGTGTGTGTGTGTGTAAGTAGATAATAATACCACTAGTACTTAAAACATTAATGCTCTTTAACAAAACTGAGAAACATTACTAAAACACACGTTTAATATTGTGGAAATTGTTTTATTATCATCGTAGCCTTCAAAAGGTTCCCCTTAACGTATGACAAACATCAAATGCATTTCCCATCACACGGTAATAGATTTTAGAAAAGTGAATAATAATAATAATATTTTGTTACGTGGGTGAAACTCAGTTTTCAGTCTACTATTTCTTTTTAGGTTCACTGTTGATATTTAAACTGGTATGTGTTTTTCTAGCGAGAGTTAAAAATGTACATCAAGCGTTTATTGTTCATCAAAAAATTAGCTTCCAAACTGTAACAGGACTATACTTTGTCAAAGACATCTAAACATCAAAGATGAAATCTTAATTAACATTAAGGATGTTGAGCAATTTGAGCCTCAAAAGTTCAAGTGAAGGTGGAATGCATTTCTACCCTAAAACAAATCAGCTCCAGGTTTTGCAAGGTTTGCGAAAATTATCTATAATCAAGCTTACCAAAAGGGTCATTTTGACTTTGTGACCTCAAGAAATTAAGATTACCATGAAAATGGTAAAAAAGAAAATTTTTGCAGACATACTCATATACAGTGTGGTTCACGAATTTATTTTCTGTAGGTACTTCTGACTGTCATTGTTTGTTTATATAATGTTTTACTGAGAGAGAGAGAGAGAGAGAGAGAGAGAGAGAGAGAGAGAGAGAGAGAGAGAGAGAGAGAGACAAATACCGTGTGGTTTAAGAGTGTTTTTGTGTAGGTAGTGTATCTGTCTATCAGTATCTGTTTGTGTATTATTACATCTGTTTGTGTAGTTATTACATGGTGAGAGAGAGAGAGAGAGAGAGCTAAATTTAACACAGAAACACAACAAAAAATATGAAAATATCTTCGAGAAAAAAAAAAGCACTAACAACTCTATTCCCTTCTTGGACGAGGAAAAAACATGGTGCTACTCAGCACTAAATTGTTCCCCATCCTTCCGAAAACGTTATTATATTTTTCTTTGAAGCGCATTCTCGTGTACGAACCAACTTGCTTCCTCTCTAGAAGATCACAAATATCGTATTTGTTGACCAGTGACAATAACTGGGAGAGGAAAAGGCTGTAGAAAGAATAAAAAAAAAGTTCTTCTCTTTTTGACAGGTCCTACTGTCATTTTGGGGGTACTTTCGACGAAATCGTGAATGCATGTCGTTATTTTTTAAAGTTTCGGCGAGATATTATATCCCCTTTGCGGAATATGGATACGTTACCAATTATTTTCAATTAAGATCAACGGTTTAGTACCATCTTTATATCGGAAATACGTAAATATATAAAGGAATTAAAAATTTTTTATTATCCTTAGTGTCTGTACAGTAGGCTTCACAGCCAAAGTTTAACAAAAAAAATTCTACAGTTGTAATTCCTGGTGATAGCTTGACTGTTAATTAATCCCTGGTGAAAAAGGCAGAGAGAGAGAGAGAGAGAGAGAGAGAGAGAGACACACACAGTGGTGAAAAAGGCACGCACACACACACACACACACAGGTAGTGAACCTCAAAACAGCCAGTTGTGGAGAGGGGAGAAATAGTAAACAAATCCCAATGGCGTTCAGCCACTCCCCTTTTCTTGGGGTGTATTTTCTTCTTTTATTTTTAAGTTTCCTTCCACTTATGTTTCTTTTACTCTGGTGGAAGGTTGGTCCAGTAGTTTGTGAATTTTAATATATCCTGGTTTTTTAAATGTGTAGTTTTAAGTGTAAAAAATTTATGTTTGAGTTTTATGCTAAATATGCGTTGTTTTTACCTATTTTAGAGCCCTTGAAGATGTTAATATGTGAAAGAAGAGCAAATCTTAATTGTCCATCAGCATACGCGTTGTATAGGTATATATATAATTTTATGGCTTATATACACTTTATGATAATAATTATAAGTAAATCGATAATGATAAATTTTTCAGAATGATTACATAACGTGAAAAAGTAATTACGTACATGAAATCGGCTTCCTAACCGTGGTTTTGCAGTCCTTTAATGTACTTTTAACATTTTTCTTGCTTATTGTTCAAATCATGTCTCACTGAATGAAAACGTATTTTTATTAGATATGGGTGAATAAAGTTAATTGAAATTTTCTTATCATTTGATATAGCTTTTCAAGTTACAAAACATTTTTGGTAAATACTCTAAGACTGTAACATCTTTTCATGAATTCAAAAATATATGTAGATAATTTTTAACGTACATAAATTACACGGACTTAGAGAAGTCAAAATTTGGGTGTAATTTACTATTTAAAATAATTATTGGTTTATAAATATGTATTAATTTCAAACAGATTTCATACACCGTCTCCATGGCCCACAGGAAGGAAATTCAGAGTGTATTACAGTATAAACAGGCGCGCGCGCGCGCACACACACACACACACACACACACACACACACACACACACACACACACACACACACACCAGCGAATCGCTAATATCTCATTTGACTTACCCTTCACCATGATATGATATAAACGAACACATGGGAATGTGTTTCACAGAAATAAATTTGAGTCATATCGTTAACGATGCAAGAGGATATTAAACCAATCAATCAGTCGATCACTCAATATATATATATACATATATATACATGTAAATGTGTGTATATAATATATATATAATATATTTATATGTGTACATATACTGTACGTATGTGTATATAAATACATACATACATACATATATATATATATATATATATATATATATATATATATATATATATATATATATATATATATATATATATATATATATACTGACCCCCGACCTCTAGTCAGGTTGACTTACACTGGTCCGGCTGCAGTACTGTGAGACATGCTTAAATAAGACACAGGGGTGTAAATTTAACAATGGTCTGTATTATCTATTAACTTACACAAGGGCCCAAGTATCTAAGCAAACTAAAATTTACCATTAAACCGAGAGAGAGAGAGAGGCTGAGGGGGAACCCGGCGGATGCAGCGAGGGAAAGTACGTCTTTCTCCTAACCGCGACAAAAACGCTCTGCCCAAAGGGACGCCTTCTTTGGGCATCTTCCTCCCACCTTGTAATACCTCACAACCCCCGATTTCTTCTCTACTGGACACGATTGGCCCTGGCACTTCTCCTTAGGCCTATCAGCCATATATATATATATATATATATATATATATATATATATATATATATATATATATATATATATATATATATATATATATATAAAGAAATGTATACCATGTGCAAGCATATTCATTTTGTATATTTATTACATATTTGTTTTACGTACTGTACAGTCGGCCAAAGAAAAATTGGCGCAGTTTCTTTATTCATCGTTCGTTATGGAAATATTGCCATATGCAGGTGCCATATTATTTGCTTTTCAATCGTGACAGCCTCAGAAGCAATTGGAATTTGGCTTTGCTTCTGCTCGAGTCTTGACGATGACCCAACGTATCGTACAGTACTGGTGTGTCGTCGTTCGTCACCTACAGCCGATCAATAATAATGAAGCCTGTCAATATTCTTTAATAGCAAAGTGTAATTCAGCTAATTTTGTCCTTTGATTAATGAAATAATTGGCATAGCACATTTAGTTGGTCTAAATTTGACTTCCGATTCTGACACCTGATTACCTACAGTAGGCCTATTTTCAGCAGTATCTCTCGGATGCGTAATGTGAATGAATGTTTAAACCGACAATATCTATATTAATCTGCTTTATTTGATTATTCCCGTTATTCTTTTTTATTGACAAAGTTCTCCTTTGTTCTTATCCTTTTCATTAGTGCTTAACATAATTTACTCAGACCTAGCTATCTCATGTCAAAAACCAACATAAGAAATCAGACGAAAACAATTTAGTCTTTCTTCAATCTAATTCCTCGCATGTCATCCTGTTTCATTCGCACAAGGCGGAAAGCTGTGGGAGTCAAAGCTGAAGAATACATTAGGACAAAAGAATTACTTTCATAAAAGCATTCTTGGGTTAATCTTGATGTAGATATTCATTTCTCCTAAACAGAAATTAATTAGAATCAGTTTCACACGTATGTCTAGACCTACTGCCGTGAGCATATTATACGTAGCTGAAAGGTTAGAAAATATGAAAGGTAATTTTCTCATTTAAGTCTATTTCCGATATTTACAATAAAAACTAAATTATAGATATATATATATATATATATATATATATATATATATATATATATATATATATATATATATATATATATATATATACACACAAGAAAAAAAGTAGAAATCCATGAAGTTGTAATGCAGTCAAATAAGGAGTAAAGCTAACAAACAAATGAAAATAAACATATCCATATTAGTAGGTGAGGTGTATATATATATATATATATATATATATATATATATATATATATATATATATATATATATATATGAGAGATGAATTAAGTAGGAATTCAGTCCTAACATAGGCCTATAAGTACGTATAGATTCACATGAATAAGAAAATGTTAGAGTAGTAAATGAGCCAAAATGAAGTCAAATACAAAACAACACTGTTAAATTAAGGAGAATAAAATGATAAAATTGGTCAAATTATATGAAAAGGCAGCATAACTCATTAAAACTTTGTATAGGATCCTCGTGCATCTAGCACGCATCTTATCCTATTTGGCATTGATGCAACAAGGACTTCGCAAGTATTTGCTGCTCCCCTCTTTGGCCCTAAGTTTTCCCAAATATCTATTGCATGCTTTATAAGGTTCTCTTTGGTGTAAGCATGATTACCACCCTATTGTTGGGTCATGTAGGCCCATAAGTTTTCTATTGGGTTCAGATCTGCAGACTTGGCAGGCCAGTCAGTTCGAACCACGTCTGGATTCTGCTGGAACCATTGCTTTACAACCTCTGCATTGTGGACCGCAAAATTGTCTATGGCGATATATACTAGCATGGGATACGGCAATAATAGTTTTCGAACTGAGGGTACTAAAATGTCCCGTAAAATTTCGATACACTGATTGGTGTTCAGAAACGGTCATCGATGGCAATTAGCCCTCCCGGTCCACTGGCAGCCATCCATCCCCATGGCAGCCATATTCTGCCACTACGCCTTGAAGTCGCGATGTTATTTTCAGCATAAATCTCCACAGAAAATATTATTTCAAATGACAGATAATTCAATAGAGAGTAGTTAGTCATAAAAAAAAAAAGAGAGAACAGTAGGCCTACAACTTTACAGACGTTTCCTTCCATTTTTATATGTTACAACATAGACCTATCTTATGAATTATACTCTATAAATGAAAATTATAATGTTTCCTAATAGCCTATAGGCATGCACTGAAATTATATCTCAAGACAACTATATGAAGATAAATGTGCAGTATAATCCCCATTAAACAGATAATTCCTGTATGAACAGTCAAATACATATAGTTATTGATCATTTCTCAGCTTTAGGCCTAGGATATATATACAGTAATAAGGACAAAATAACAAAAGTTTCTTTTTTCATTTTGCAACTATGTATTATTTTCACTTTATAGTCGAATTGCATTAGTTTTTTTATATATAACGTAATGCACTCAAGTATATACTACATATCAGTTTATAATAGAAATAAACAGGTCCCATCCTTTTTTCTTTATGCTGTTGCGTTAGCAACGGTTTCCTTGCCGGAATCCTGTAATGCATTCCTGCCCCATGCAACCAATTCCGCCGTCTGCACACGTATTTGCAGTCCAAGCTGCTGTTTCACAGCAACTGCTGTCATCTGGGGCTGTTCTTTGACAGCTGCAACTGTCATATGGTCTAGCGCTTTTCTGGGCTTCGAGGAGTTCCACTCTAGGCCTATTTTTCACACATAATTTTTTTTTTTTTATCTTTGATTGCATTTTGTGAGTTTCCATTGTTTTCTGTAAAATTTAACAAATGAAATCGTTCAACTACTGTCAACTTTATATTGAAATGATAATATAAGGACTATGTTTATACGATGCTGCTATTGTCGCCGAAACGTGCAAATGTGGCCTCTTCCGGTGTGGAAGTTTTGATGCAGAACTGGGGTACTCATTTTACGGTCTGCCAAACCAAGTGTGGAAAAAAAATTTCATACTCTTTTTAGGGGTTTATTGTGGCCAGATATATTAGTTTCTTATATTTTATGATTCATTGTCCTATATTCTCGGCCATTTGCATATTTATATATCTTTTCATATAAAAATGACTGAATAAAAAGCCATCAAAGAGTGGCTGTTTGCGCCGAATCATGAAGCAGCAGAAGTTGATCGAGCCAGGAATGTCTGATGACTGACACGTCGAATGCAGACGACATCAGAATGGCAGCAGCTTTAGGGATCCATCTAATTATGGTAGCTTAACTTTATTTAAATTTGTTTTAGTAAATGTAAAAAATTATTGTGATTAACTTAGGGGAAGTTACAGGAAATGATCTTTAGACTATGAAGGAAAGCTATGGGTTAAATGACTTTAAACTGTAGGCTACCATAGAAGTCAGTCCTGTGGCAATGTGGCAACACTGTATTATGGCAGTGGTCGTGATTCGACGTTTTTTATCACTTCGTTTCGTTCACGTGAATTTTGTTATATGGAAAATAGTTTTACGTAATAATATAACATGATGTTCTAAAGATTACAATGACTGTTTTTAACGCCATTACATAAGATTTACTCCATCTTCGAACAGAAAAATATATTAATCCGGCATGAATCGTGCGTAAGGCATGTGATCGAAAAATTATGAAACTGCCAATTCTAATTTGGCCGACTGTACATACAAAATCTAGAAAACTGTTGTCTACGCAATAATAAAAAAAAATTCCATTGGAAAACGATTGTGTATATACAAAGCCTTTATGTACCTGGTTTGAACTTTTTTGTTTTTTAATTCTCAGTTGATTTTTAAAGTCAAGAGCCGAAACCAAGCATCCAACATTTTAATTCAATTCTGTTCGCTCCGTGGAAAAGGTTACGTGCCCTTTCCATTCAGAAATGCATTAATGGTACACGATAAAAACGAGAGAGAGAGAGAGAGAGAGAGAGAGAGAGAGAGAGAGAGAGAGAGAGAGAGAGAGAGAGAGAGAGAGGAACCTTTATATATAGATATAGATAGATAAATACAGAGAAGGGAGAGAACTGAACTGAATATAGAATTTAGGCCAATGGCCAAGCACTGGGACCTATGAGGTCTTCAGCGCTGAAACAGAAATTGACAGTAAAAGGTTTGAAAGATGTAGCGGGAGGAAAACCTCGCAGTTGCACTGTGAATCCTTCGTTAGGAGACAGTGGAAAGGAAGACAGAAGAAAGAGAATATGAAAGGAGGTACAGTAAAAGGAACGAAAGGGGTTGCAGCTAGGGGCCGAAGGCACGCTTGCAGAGAACCCTCAGTGCACAGTGCACCGAGAGTGCACTGACGGCACTACCCGCTACAGAGGGAGAGAGAGAGAGAGAGAGAGAGAGAGAGAGAGAGAGAGAGAGAGAGACCTTTTATACATACACCATTTAGGAAGACATAAATCAAAGAGAAAGTATAACTAGTATTATGTAGAATTCCTTCGCCTATTTCCCCAGAACATAACCCGTAATCAAACGCGTCTACCAACACAAATGTGGACGATTAAATGGCAATCAAATTCGTACCGTCTCTTTTTAGGTTAATTTTTTACGTCCTCCTCGAGTTTTCTGTGATAAAGATAGCTGTGGCCACCTCCCCACTTAACGGCGAGAAGAGTCATGCAATTTACTTTCCTTTCGCGGTTTATTGCCTGAGGTGGTCAGTAAATATCTCAGGGTTACGGCTTTAGCCTATGGCGTGTTATGATTTTTATGGGGTCGTTCTGAGAACAAGCCAGCTCTAAATATTGATTATGACGTAATACACTGATACACATTATTCCTTTCAGATTATTTCACGATTCTATGATATGTAGAAGCAGATAATCACAAACACAGGTCTAGAGATGACACTTCTATAGAGTTTAAGATGTGAAATCTGAATTAAGGTTCTTCATTCAGATTTATTAGCGATTCCGTATAACTGTAGGCATTATTTAAGGTTCTTTGCAGCGTCCCTTCGGCCCCTAGCTGCAACCCCTTTCATTCCTCTTATTTTACCTCCGTTCATTATCCCTTCCTTCCATCTTACTTTCGACCCTCTTCTAACAATTGTTTCATAGTGCAACCTTTTTACTCTGTTTCCCTTTTATAGCTGAATGACCTTATAGGTTCCAGTGCTTGGCCTTTGGCCTAAACTTTATATTCCATGCCAAGATTTCGTACATATAAAGGTAATCATAAACGTAGGTCTAGAAACGATACTATAGCGTTTCAGGTGTAAATTTTAATCATAAACGTAGGTCTAGAAACGATATTATAAAGTTTCAGATTTAAATTGTAATCATAAACGTAGGTCTAGAAACGATACTATAGAGTTTCAGATGTAAATTTTAATAAAAAACATTGGTCTAGAAACGATACTATAGAGTTTCAGATGTAAATTGTAATCATAAACGTAGGTCTAGAAACGATACTATAGAGTTTCAGGTGTAAATTTTAATCATAAACGTAGGTCTAGAAACGATACTATAGAGTTTCAGGTGTAAATTTTAATCATAAACGTAGGTCTAGAAACGATATTATAAAGTTTCAGATGTAAATTGTAATCATAAACGTAGGTCTAGAAACGATACTATAGAGTTTCAGATGTAAATTTTAATAAAAAACATAGGTCTAGAAACGATACTATAGAGTTTCAGATGTAAATTTTAAAACGATACTATAGAGTTTCAATGTAAATTGTAATCATAAACGTAGGTCTAGAAACGATACTATAGAGTTTCAGATGTAAATTTTAATCATAAACGTAGGTCTAGAAACGATACTATAGTTTCTAAATTTTAATCATAAACGTAGAAAACGATACTATAGAGTTTCAGATGTAAATTTTAATCATAAACGTAGGTCTAGAAACGATACTATAGAGTTTCAGATGTAAATTTTAATAAAAACATTCTAGAAACGTAAAGAGTTTCAGATGTAAATTGTAATCATAAACGTAGGTCTAGAAACGATACTATAGAGTTTCAGATGTAAATTTTAATAAAAAACATAGGTCTAGAAACGATACTATAGAGTTTCAGATGTAAATTTTAATCATAAACGTAGGTCTAGAAACGATACTATAGAGTTTCAGATGTAAATTGTAATCATAAACGTAGGTCTAGAAACGATACTATAGAGTTTCAATCAAAAACATTCAGATGTAAATTTTAATCATAAACGATACTAGGGTCTAGAAACGATACTATAGAGTTTCAGATGTGGTCTAATTTTAATCATAAACGTAGGTCTAGAAAAACGATGTAAATTGTAATCATAAACGGTCTATACTATAGAGTTTCAGATGTAAATTTTAATCATAAACGTAGGTCTAGAAACGATACTATAGAGTTTCAGGTGTAAACGTAGGTCTAGAAACGATACTATAGAGTTTCAGTTTAATAAAAACGTAGAGTTTCTAGAGTTTCAGATGTAAATTTTAAACGATACTATAGAGTTTCAGATGTAAATTGTAATCATAAACGTAAGAAACGATACTATAGAGTTTCATAAAAAAAACGATACTATAGAGTTTCAGATGTAAATTTTAATAAAAAACATAGGTCTAGAAACGATACTATAGTTTCAGATGTAAATTGTAATCATAAACGAGGTCTAACGATACTATAGAGTTTCAGATGTGTAAATTTTAATCATAAACGTATCTAGGTCTAGAAACGATACTAAAAATCATAGAGTTTCAGATGTAAATTTTAATCATAAACGTAGGTCTAGAAACGATACTAGAGGTCTAGAAACGATACTATAGAGTTTCAGATGTAAATTTTAATCATAAACGTAGGTCTAGAAACGATACTATAGAGTTTCAGATGTAAATTTTAATCATAAAACGTATCTAGGTTTCTGTAGAAACGATACTATAGAGTTTCAGATGTAAATTTTAATAAAAAATTTTAATAAAAACATACTATAGGTTTCAGATGTCTATAGAAAAACGATACTATAGAGTTTCAGATGTAAATTGTAATCATAAACGTAGGTCTAGAAACGATACTATAGAGTTTCAGATGTAAGTTGTAATCATAAACGTAGGTCTAGAAACGATACTATAGAGTTTCAGGTGTAAATTTTAATCATAAACGTAGGTCTAGAAACGATACTATAGAGTTTCAGAAGTAAATTTTAATAAAAAAACATAGGTCTAGAAAGGATACTACAGAGTTTCAGATGTAAATTGTAATCATAAACGTAGGTCTAGAAACGATACTATAGAGTTTCAGGTGTAAATTAAGTTAAAGATAAAATACGAGAAACACTTGGAGAGGTTCAATAGCAGCTCCTCTTGTACTGCAAGCAAAGATCGAGACTCTGGACCAAGTATATCATTTTCCCTTTTATTTATTTATTTTTTTTTTTTTGTAAACAACGTAATGCTCCCTAATCTCCTTAATAATTACCCTCAGGCATTACGACCAAGCAAGATTCGTATGTGACCTCAGGGGAAAATCAATTCTGCTTTAAGTAGGGCCTCACGCAATCTGCTTGTTCTGAAGTGAGCTTGCTCATTACTGGAACGTACAAAGATTAGTCATGCTAAAAAAAATTAAGCAATTAGTCCCATATTAAGTTCTTATACCCAAATCCAGCTAAATTACCTCGTAATTGAATCTGAAGCTTCCTAAGTCGTGGGAAATCACTTTTACGCAACCCGCTCTTATGAGGTTTGTAAACATGTGGCATGTAGGCCTAGTATGTACGCGCTCTTCTAAGGCGCCTCCTGAAACAGGACTTCTTACTGAAGCGTACAATCATCATCTTGACGATTTCTTAATGAATTTGTTTTTTATAAATAGCTTTTTCTTTTCTGTAATGGAGAATAATGAGTATCTCCACATTTCTCAACTCATTGCAACACACCTAAATTCAATTCTGAGGATTTCTGCAACACGATAACTCAGTCATTTGCTTCAAACTTTGACGTATTCTTGCAAAATAAATGGTGTCTAGTGTCAGGTTGTGGCAGTACTACGAAATGAGTTAGTTTTTATATGCAATCTGCTATTATTATTATTATTATTATTATTATTATTATTATTATTATTATTATTATTATTATTATTAAGGATGGCTGTATTATGCGAATTTATCTTATATAGTGTCTTTTCTATTTTCCTTATGATTCGCTTTTCAGGCTCAGCGATGTTAGTCAGCAACTGGCCGCTCGACCTGCGAAAATAGGCTCCGCCCGAGGGTACATGCCCCGGGCAGCCAATCATAATTCAGCACCGATCAAGACCCCTATAAATACCAACCCGAGCACCTCGTTTCTTCAGACCTTCTGCAATCACGTCCAGAGGATGACCAACGAGCTGGTCGAAACATGTCGACGGTACCTAAAATAGAACCTGAATCCAGACGAACGATTTCTGACTGGATATTTTAATAAAAGACTTCCCATATTCCGCACACTATCCTTTTCCAACAAGAATATCGGCCAGTTGCTGACTAACATCGCTGAGCCTGAAAAGCGAATCATAAGGAAGATAGAAAAGACACTATATAAGATAAATTCGCATAATACAGCCATCCTTTTTAATAAGACCTGTTTAAATGAGGGTCTACTCCCTTCATATTATTATTGTTATTATTATTATTATTAGAAAGAAGTAACAGAAGGCAATAGGAAACACAGAAAGAAGAGCCGCAATAAAGGTGATTATTATTATTATTATTATTATTATTATTATTATTATTATTATTATTATTATTATTATTGTTAGAAAGAAGTAACAGAAGCCAATACGAAATACAGAAAGAAGAGCCGCAATAAAGATTATTATTATTATTATTATTATTATTATTATTGTTATTATTATTATTAGAAAGAAGTAACAGAAACCAATAGGAAATACAGAAAGCAGAGATCAGTTATTAGACGAGAATCAGTTAATAAATTAATAAATGAACAGATAAAAATGTACGCAAACGATTAAAAGCACAAGGCGAATTGTTTCGGGGTAGTAATGCATTGCATCGTCGCTTGAACTTTTGAGGTTCCAGTTGCACAACATCCTCAGTAGGGAGGCTGTTCCACAGTCCGACCGTGTGAGGAATAAAGGACCTCTGGAACAATGGTTCTGTCAGGAACTTCGCTGCGTCACACTCAGCCACAAGTTCTGGTAGTAAGGACACACATACTAATCACGTGTTTGTTTATACGTTAGTGTGTGTGTGTGTGTGTGCTTGTGGGTCGCAGGTCATAGACCATTCTCTTTCTGGAACTTCCTTTCTCGTAGAAAGCTTTATAATTTCCAACAAAGCTATTTCATTTCTCTGGGTCGAGGGTCCTATTGATTGAGTGATTTATAGATTTTAGGCATACATACCAAGCACTGGGGCAACCAAGGCCATTCAGCGCTGAAACTGATATTGACAGTAAAAGGTTTGAAAGGTGTAACAGGAGGAAAACCTCCTAGCAGTTGCACTATGAATTAGTTGTTAGGAGAGGGTGGACTGTAAGATGGAAGAAAGGGAATATGAACGGAGGTACAGTTAGAGGAATCAATGCTGTTGCAGCTAGGGGCCGAAGGGACGCTGCAAAGACCCTGAGTGATGCCTACATTGCACCGCATGAGGTGCACTGACGGCACTAACCCCCTATAGGGTATTCAAGTTCTTTATTTCTGTAGCCTGAAGTTCTTAGAATGCTAAATTATCTCCCCGTAGTTCTTCTTAAATAGAATCGGCATTCTTTAATATACTCAAGTTCTTCATTTCTCTAGTTCGAGTGTCCTAAAGTCCATGATTATCTTTTCGCGGTTCTTGTTAAATAAAATCAGCGTTATTTAATGTATACAAGGACCGGTTCTAAGTTCAACTCCTCCGGCAGTCATGATCCGAGAGTCTCCAGTTAAGCCTTATTTCTTTGACTGATCTCTGTGCCTTTGTTACTGTCAAAAGAGCTCAAAAATCTATTTACAATTATGCTATTTCCTAACTAACCTCTAACAAAACAACAATAATAAACTATCCCCTAAGTCTATTGTACCCTCTTGTCAGTCCTGGTGTATAATAATAATAATATAATCATGGAAGCAAAAAATTTCCCAACCCCAATCTCGCGCGCCTCGTCGAGATGATGAGGGAAGCCCTCTTGAGCGGGAAGCAGCAGGCGCCTTCTATTGGAATTTGAGGAGATCGGCTGAATTACAGCCAATTTACCTCTCCCGACCCAGCCAATCACTAGGCGACCCTCCATCCTGGCGATTGAAGTCGTTCTCGCACTCAAGATATAGGTTGTATTAATTCGCCTGAGACGCGTAAAAGCGACTGACGATTGTTGGTTGACAGCAAAACAGCGGTGGGTTGTTTCAGAGTGAGGTTTTGGGGTTGCTGTTCAAATTGGTTTTAGCTTGAGTAGTCAGCGCTGAATGACCTCATAGGTCCCAACACTATTTCCTTTCCAGTTTTGCAAAATTAAAAGAAAACAAAATCTTATCATAAACGCACCTTTTGTCAAGGGTAGTATGGTCGATATCGCTAATTCTATAAAACAAGAAATGACATTCCATTACCTATTTTTTTGAAGTAATGATTTGCATAATGAATATGGTGTTGGTGTTAGATTAATGTAACGTGCAGTAAAACCAAGGTTTTCTTTGCCATTTGTTAAAATGGCTACAGTTTTCGAACTTATCAGATTCCTTCGTAAAGATAGGAACTTTATATGAAGGCAGAAAAGCACGAGAAATTATACTATTCTGCTGACACACACACATATACACATATGTCCTTTCTCTCGTTCACATGCACACGTACAGTACACATTATATATATATATATATATATATATATATATATATATATATATATATATATATATATATATATATATATATATATATATATATATATATAGTATATTAGATCAGCCCTTGGTCTCTGTTCCTACTGAAATTCAACATGCGTTGCTTTTTTGTATTTATTTAGTTAACATTACAGACAGACAGACAGACAGAAATGTACAAATGCGAGAGTTTTGCAATGAAAGAAATAACAGTCACGAACTCCCTTGCTGCTGAAGCTCGTCCCCAC
>NC_089776.1:14912076-14917076 GCF_040412425.1 Macrobrachium rosenbergii
CCAGCCAAAAATAATTTGAATTTCTAATTAAAAGAGCTTCTCATTTGAATATTAGGCCAAAACAACATGGTGGACAAGTAGGACAATGCTTGTTTTGAACCAAGAAAGCAGTCCTCTCCTCACCTGACTGGAAATCAGGACAACAGGCTCCCCTCTTCACACCCCCCTGCTAAAGAACGCTCCTAGATTTCCCCCCATTTTGGGGTAGCAAGAGCGGCATAGGTTTTAGGGAAGGTTATAATCAGAGGCATAGTCCCCTCGAAGGGAAGGCTGCAAACTTAATCTTTAGGTCCTTAGTTATAAGGCCTCTTTCTCTGTGACCCTTTTACTGGCTCAAGACTTGCTTTCAGATGTACCAAGCTCGCGTACATACGCACCCTCGCCAAGCACCCCATGAAGACAACACGAGAGGCAGAGGTAGAACAGTTTTTTCCTCTCAATCTGTATTGGCGGCAGATGATGCTCATTCTGCAATTTCGACGTCTTATACAGGAGCCCCTATAAGCCTGAGAAGGAGATTGAATATCCCAGTCCAGTTTGCTAGCCTGTG
The DNA here is from genome assembly GCF_040412425.1 of Macrobrachium rosenbergii. Classification (NCBI taxonomy): domain Eukaryota; kingdom Metazoa; phylum Arthropoda; class Malacostraca; order Decapoda; family Palaemonidae; genus Macrobrachium; species Macrobrachium rosenbergii. The sequence goes on from NC_089776.1 coordinate 14,912,627, forward strand.
CCTCAAATCATCTTAACAGTACTACCATTACAATACACATCAATTTCCCTGGTACACAGTCTGGGGAGAAATATCCTGTTCCCCACCTTTCGTTGCCCGCAAGAGAGCCTAATCATTCAAGACGAATTCAACTCATCAGTGGCTGAGAATTACTGCGCAGTTTAAATTTGCATTTTTTCCCTTATTTGAGTTTACTTGCTGTACCATCAGCCTTTTAGATTACCTCCTTGGTTGCTTTCTGTAAATAAATTCAATTTAACATAAACTGCTAATCATTTCCCATGGCAACCTTCACATTACTACTTAAATAATGGTACTACCAAGGTAAGTTACTCCTTTTGTCACAGGTTGGTATTCTCGGTTGGCCTTAAGGCAGTAATTTAATATAAAACCCCCTTTCATCCCTCCAACGAGACCCAATCCGTGAAAGTGACGACCTAATGCTCAGGATCCTATACAATAGCCATAACTAGCATCACTAACAGCTAAGAAATAGGAAGGACGAACCAGGAATAAATAATAACATAATTAATTCCATTGTTTACAAAGGGACAAAGGCGACTGGAAACAAGGAACAGACAGGTAAAGAGGTTATTACCATTAAGTTTGATAACATTAAGGATACGTAGGGTTAAATATGAAAAGTGATATTAATGTTTCTTTAAAGAAAAACGCAACAAATCTCTTTTTGTTAGAATTCATTCATAACACTGGTGAAAGCAGCCGATCTTAAGGTAGCGATAGGGTAGCATTAGCGGAAATTTTCATCCACAAACTTTCGAGTGTAGGGACCAGTAGTGCTGTGTTGACAGACAAATGAGTAAGTAGGAGTTAGGAAGTGTATAAGGGAATTATTGCATGTGCTAGCCATGAACAGTTAGCTAGGAGTTTATTCAATAACAGTTATGGCAGAGAAAGTGTACAATTTCTCTGTCTGTAGAATTTACACAGTTAAAACGCGTGTAGTGGTCTCTGGCATCCCGATGCCGAGTGAGTACAGACATTCTGTTCAAGTTGGTGCATGCATGAATCAGTCCCATTGTCTCCAACAATGGAAATCATCCCAGCGTGGTTATTTAACAACCCTCCCAGCGTATATTCAGTAAAGTAAAGACATTGCTGATGTTTAAACCATTCACTGTTGCATTCAAAACCCACATTTAGTGAAGAAAGTAGAGTTTTTTGTTTTCCCTCCAACACTTCCCATTCTCTGTTGGCGCGACAAAGCAACGAGTCAGGCGACAAAGTGAGTCGACCCATGATCAGCTGTGTTCTCACCCACGTGACTTGATGCCACATCTTTCATTCACTGAATGAAAATCCATCTCGTTTCACTTAACATACATGACAAGAAAACTTGAAGCTCTTTGAAACAATTTACAACTTTATTTACTATCACTTGTCATGGAGAAAGCGGATCCGTAAGATTATGTGAATCACAAAAGTTCATTTAGAGAGAGAGAGAGAGAGAGAGAGAGAGAGAGAGAGAGAGAGAGAGAGAGAGAGAGAGAGAGAGAGATTTTTTTGTTGCTTTGTTGTCCTTCCTTTAGCATAGCAAAGGGACTTACACAAACTTATCCACAAGTTGGAAAAACAACCCATGAATCATAACAGCTAAATACAAAGAATTTTCTTTCATTGAACCAATCTTCGAACTTTGAAGATCAAACCTATTATCACTTTATTATACCCTGTGCGCGAATCTTCATAAGCACTCTTTCCCACGAATTATTAATCTCGCATCCCTGCTCTTTCCATTTTGTACTTCAGCCCATATAAATTCTCATACGCCACCGAGCACACGGACAACTAATTACTTATACTTTTGTCAACTGCAAGAGTGGGTACCTAATTCAAGACTTGTGTATGCTGCAAGTGCCAAATTGCATACTGAGTACCACACCCATAACCTCCCTCTCCACAGGTCAAGGAGATAGGCTTCCTTTCCCCATGTTAGGAAGCAATCTCTAGTTCTTAGAACTAGCCACCCATGGGTGACATGCCATTGGGTTCCTTTCCCACAGTGCCACTAATCTGAGGCACTGCCAACCAAGCCAATTACTGAAGCACTTATCTTTCTTCTTTCCTTTTCCTTCTTCACTGACTTTCTGCCGGAGTCTCTCCTTTCCCCTTTTACTCCTTGATTAAATTCTGCCTCAGCCAGAGTGTCATTTCCTTCAGTGCCATTTTGTGCACTGACATTTTTATTGCTCCACAGAGCACACCGGCACCCTAGTGCCATCAAACCCAAGTACTTAACCATAAGGCACTGCACCTGTACCTAAGAAACAGAGTGCCATACAACCAGTGTATCCACCCATAAGGACCGTAGTGCCTTCAGGATCACTCCCATTTCCTAAGTGTTTCCGCCCATAAGAAATATTATACCTTCAAGAGCACCCCATTCTACTAGCATATCCACCCATAAGGACTCAGACTTCCTTCAGGAACGCTCCCTCAGTGTGACCTTCGCATGGCACACTCAACCACAGTGCCACCTCACTGAAAAGGTGCCACAACACTGAAGTGCCACCGAATTACAGGATACTTCCCACAATCGTCACAGACCTTTCCTCCAAGAACGCCCAGTCAACCCACTTAGCCACCCTTCCCCACCAGCAACATTGCAACCTTCATGGATCTAGGGAAGGAGGCTGGTCTCACAGAACCCGCACTCACCAAGTGGATCAAAGAACAGATAGCCGAACAGAGACAGCGAGACGAGGAAAGAGATGAAAGGAGGAGACAGCACGAATGAGAAGACGAAGAAAGAGAAGAGAGAAAAAGACAGCGTGAAAGAGAAGAAGAAGAACAGAGAAGACTGACTAAACTAGCCTCAAGGACAAGGAGCTTGAGTTGGAGAGAGCAAGGAAACAAAGCGCAGAAGCTCTAGCATCCCAACAAGCCTCTAGCCCCACACCTGCTGCCTCGAATGCTCCACTATCAAGCCTTAATGCCCTAGTCCCCAAGTGGACTGAGGAAGAGCTGGAAGCATGCTGGAAGAGGTGGAGGCGCTCTTTGATAATTTCAACACCACTGAGGCCGAGAGAACCTTAGAGCTGACCAACACCTGGAAGGTAAAGCGAAGGCAGTCCTTCACCCGCTGGAGCACAGTCAACAAGGAGACATGGCCGCAGTCCGTGAGGTAATAGCCAAGGCATACGAGATCACCCCTGAGAAGTGGAGACAACAGTTTCGAGGTCTGGCCAAGGAAGCAGGCTGGTCCTGGGCAGAATGGGCCTGTCACAAGACTCAGGCTGGGACCAGCTGGGTTGACTCCCTGAAATGCACGACTTTCATGGTCCCATGCTGGAAGATCTTTTCCAGTGTGCCTGGGCCTCTGGCTGTGTATCTCAGTGATAAGCAGCCACCCACTCTCAGGGAAACCTGCCGCTTGGCCGATGTCTGGGAAATGTTTAATGTCTCCCACAGCACTTTTTAACACCACATAGTGCCACCCAGATACCTCTCAAGCTCAATGCGCCCAAGGAATGGACCGCCTAGCAAACCTCCTTGCACCATCTGCAACAAGTATGGTCATGCCGAAGCCGAGTGCCGCTAAAAGGCAGACAACAACCAACGGCAGCCTACCAATAACCGCCACTCCTCCTCTCCTCCTAACTTTGCACCACCTTCCCAGCAGACCGTCACTGCCAGGAGATCATCCTATCCCAGGGGACCCTGCCACGACTGTGGGACTCCAGGGCACTCTTCTGCTGGGAATCCTGGCTGCCCAAAACATATGGTCTCTCTTAGGCACATCAACCTGATCAGTGCCACAGCCTCCTTGGCTGTGCCACCCGAGAGGTCTCATCCTGAGCAGGTCTGGACTCAGTCTGTGTCCGTGGCCCCTCTGGATGACTCTAGCCCACCAGTGCACCTACCAACTACTGCCGACACTGGCTCAGATTTTAGCCTGATTGATCGGGCCAAAGTGCCAGCCAGTGCCACCGTGGACAAGCAAACCAGATGGACAGTAACCTGGGTAGATGAACAATCCTTGGCCGTTCCCCCACTCAGCGCCTTGGAGTGGTGAAACGTATTCGGCACTAAGTGGGATTCCTGCTAGGACGAGACATCCTCTGGGGATGTCCCACACCCTCACCACTCTGTTGCCTGACTGCCTCTGCCAGTGAGGCAATGCCAAAACTTCCTGAGCGGGACACAGCCTCTGTGACAGCTGTGCCACCGTCAGCCCAACCTTCCGTTCACCCAAGAGCGAACTGGACCCACCAGCATCTAAATCATTCCAGGCCTAGTCCACGAAGCTCACAACCAGACGGCCACCAAAAACTCCTCCATCACCACAAAAGGATACTACCAAATACCGCTGCAGGACCTGCAACATAAGAGGACACTCCAAAAGATGGTCAAAGTGCCCCAGCAAGCTAGCCGCACTGGCCACCATTTCCACAACCAACCCAAGAGGCTCGGCCCTTACTCCAAGACA